>NC_066882.1:19254136-19559969 GCF_022985175.1 Labeo rohita | reverse complement strand
ATGTGACATCAGTGGTTCAAAACGAAAAACAAAAATAATGACACGATGCATGCGTGTGGTGCTGCTGACCAACCCTTTAACTTAACATTGTTTTTTTTTTATTGTATGATAGAGAAAGTGTACAGTGTATTAGGTAGTATAGCTGTTGGGTTGGCCTGTAATTTTTTGTATTTTAATTATTTCAAACAATATTATTATATGCATACAATATCAATATATTCTATGTTTATACATTATTTTTCGTTATGTAATATATAATATATATTGTTTATACAGTACAGTTATTTCTGATCCTTGAATCTGATTAGCTAAATCGTCTTTCAAGCGGTGCAATGTTGTACCAGTATCATCATGGGGATTGTTTTGTCATGGTGGGGGACCAAACTCGTTATAATGTCACAAATATTACTAGTGTGGTATCACAGAATGTAGATTTAAGTGTTTTTTAGGTGAGAATAATGTTGTTGAAACTTCAAATATGTGGTCTGTTTAGAAAGAGAGCACCTGTATCTGAAAATTTGCTTTGTTTTTGGATATGCAAGCTTTAGGGTGTCAGTGGCCTCTGAGAGCAGTCTTACCTCAGCCAGATCTTCTGGAATTTGCTGTTGGCTCTGATGTCTCTATAGAGGTTAACTGAATATGTATGTATTAGTGTGTGTGTGTGTGTGTGTGTACTTGTTTTTGCTGCATTGTGGGGACCAAATGTCCCCACAAGGATAGTAAAACCTGAAATTTGGCAGCCTTCGGTCCCCACAATGTTAAAAAAATATTAAAAATAGTAAATGATTATCTGAAAATGTAACGATGCAAACATGTTTTCTGTAAGGGGTAGGTTTAGGGTTAGGTTAGGGGATAGACAATATCGTTTTGTTAGTATAAAAACTATAGAAATCTATGGAAAGTCCCCACAATTCACAAAAACAAACGTGTATGTGTGTGCATATGTATACACTACCATTCAAAAGATTTTAGTGTTTTTTTTTTTTTTTTTTTATTTTTTTTTAAAGAAGTCTCTTCTGCTAACCAGCAAAAACAGTAATTTTTTAAAAATATTTTGTCAAATTAAATATATTTTAAAATGTAATTTATTCCTGTGATTTCAAAGCTGAATTTTTTAGCATCATTACTCCAGTCACATGATCCTTCATAATCATTCTAATATTCTGATTTGCTGCTCAAAAAACATTATTATGTTGAAAACAGCTGAGCAGAATTTTTCAGGTTTTTTTTTTTTTTATAGTTCAGAAGAATTTATCTGAAATAGAAATCTTTTGTAACATTATAAATATTTTTGCATCACTTTTGATCAATTTTAAGCATCCTTGCTAAATAAAAGTATTAATTTCTATAATCCCCCCACCCTGCACTTTTTTAAAATTTATTTATTTAAAAAAAAAAAATCAAACTTACTCCAAGATTTTCAATGGTGCAATGTATAATGTTACAAAGCTTTTTATTTCAGATAAATGCTGATCTTTGGAACTTTCCATTCATCAAATCTGTTTTAAATAATGATAATAATAATAAATGTTTCTTGAACAGCAAATCAGCATATTAGAATGATTTCTGAAGGATCATGTGACACTGAAGACTGGAGTAATGATGTTAAAAATTCAGTGGTGATCACAGAAATAAATTACATTTTAAAATGTATTCAAAATAAAAAGCAGTTATTTTAAATAGTTAAAATATTTCACAATATTAGTGCTTTTGCTGTAATTTTGCTGTAAATAAATGCATGTTTGTTGAGCAGAAGAGACTTCTTTAAAACACATTAAAAATCTTACTGTTCAAAAACATTTGACTGGTAGTATATGTATATAGATGTAACATTTAAAATACAGTATTGGATGTCCATGATGAGATTTATTTGTTAAATAACTAAAAAAACACACCAGTGACGTGAAGTATAAAATGTGAAAGCAACAACAAAACCACACATGCATCCATATTTGCATTGTGACCTTTGCCATAAAAACAACTAATTTGAGTTTGAGGTAGATTAGAATCAGGGTTTATGATAGTTAGTGATTTTGAGTATTGATATTGATAAATGTCAAATGTGACTTGAGCATTGTTGTCTTTTATCTTGTTACTTTTGCCTGTTTATATTAAAGCAACAATCCACTTCATGTTTGCCTAAGAAAACCCCTGACATGTGGTGAAACCACGTGGCTCATTGCTTCAATATGCTATGTAGTCTCTCAGGTAATGAGAAGTCATTAAATATGCATGCACAATAATTACAAAAGAATTTAAAAAAATGCTTTAGATGGAGTATAGCCTGTCAGAGCTTGCAAAACCCTGAGCTTTTTAGTCCAGTGACTTTTACATTAATCTTCCATTTCTTAACTAGCTTGCTTTGCTAGCCTGAAAGCATTTCCACAGGAAGATGTGACAGGGTGGTAATTTTTATCTGTATTTTTAAATCGCTGTCACAGTATCCCAATACTCGATTCATCATATTAACCCGAGAGTGGTATATAGCATGCATGAATGTACGTATAAATCAAGAGTGAACTAGAAAGTTTCAAGACTTCTATTCTAAATAAGAAAATGCATAAATAAAAAAACACATGAGTGCGTATAAAATGGTAAAACGCACCAATGACGGGCTGGGCCGGACAGTATCATCGATACAACTCAGTACCTGTCCTTATTTATTAATTTGTTCATTTATTTATTTATTCATTCCTGTCACTGTGTCACCTTAAAAGGAGAAACTAAATTGGGAGGAAAATCAATATGATAAACTGCTACTTGTTTTGTGTCCAAATTGTTTCGGTTTGGAAATCGATACCCGTGCCATGGCCATTCATCACCGCATGAGAGAAGTGGGCAGGCCACATGAGATAATATAAAGCTGCAATGTGTTTTTAAAAAAAGGTCCCGTGGAGGTAAGGGGCGAGAGGGTGTGGAAGCACGAGGGTTAGAAATAGCAAGCGGGGAGTGACAGAGAGGTGGGAGGGAGGCGAGCGAGCGCGAGAGGGTGGTGGAAAATAGAAAGTGAGAGCTACGCTGATAGATGGATGGGAGCGAGCAGGTTTATCAGCCCCTGACAGACACAATAAAAAATAACCTTCGCAGTAAGGGCCCTGCTCAAATTAATATGGAGCAGCCAGGCGATGCCGGTGGACCGCCATTAGGTGCCCATTGACAGCATCATTAAGACAATGGGCAGATTATAGAGGTTACTGATGACACATCAGCAACGGGACCGGCAACATGTTAGTCACTTGACCTCTAGAGAACACTCCAGTAAACGGGCCCCGAGCCGACGTCATCCTTCTCGGCTTCCTGCGTCCTGTTCTCAGGATCCCCACTGATTAATTCAGCGCCGAAGTCAGAAGCTCCCGTAGACTCATTATCCCATCATTTGTCACTGCCGTGTTACAGAGGCTTCTTTGTGTTTTGGGCAAGCCGGATCTTTTCCATCACTTCCTGTCGGAGGGAAATGAACTCTGACCTCTGTTTCTCACAGTGTGAGGGGATCCAGAAGGTCTCTGGAATAAACTGATCTGCGCCGGGCTCATTACGAAGTCTGTGTCTGACATCTGTTTCTTTGATATCCGGCTGTTTTTCATGCATTTGGCTCAATTGCGGCTCATTGGGTTTTATTCGCTGTAGCGGCGCTGTGTAGATATTTGGGAGGAAATTATTCAGTCCAACTACAGTGGTTGTGTCCTGTACGCCAGGAGAATTCCCAGATGAAATCGGCCAGTGGGTGAAATTAGGTCCACTGAGATGCATTTCTATTGAGTTAAGATACAAATACAGACGGAAGGTTTACTCTAAGGATTTGTTAGGGATGATGCTATACCTGATAATAACAGTAGGCTGTAATACAGATTTTGGGCTTTGGAAGTGTTAAAGGAGAAGTCCACTTCCAGAACAACAATTTACAGATATTGTACTCACCCCCTTGTCATCCAAGATGTTAATGTCTTTCTTTCTTCATTTGTAAAGTAATTATGTTTTTTGAGGAAAACATTTCAGGATTTTTCTCCATATAATGGACTGATATGGTGCCCCAAATTTGATCTTCTAAAATGCAGTTTAAATGCGGCTTCAAACGATCCCAAATGCGGTTTTAAATGATCCCAGCCGAGGAAGGAGGGTCTTATCTAGCAAAACGATTGTTTTTTTTCATAAAAATAATACAATTTATATACTTTTTAATGTCAAACGCTCGTCTTGTCTTGCTCCTCCCAACCTTTTTTCTTCTGATTCATGACAGTTAGAGTATGTCGAAAAATGTCACCTTTTTTGTTGATGGGTGTTTGATCTTCTTTGCATGTTCACCTTGCAAAGACTGGGTCCGCAGTGATGTAGGATGATTTTGAAATGATTTTGAAATGATTTTTGAAGTCGAGGGAGAAAGTACTATTGAAGTTCTTCGACATACCTTAACTGTCTTCAACCAGAATACACAGAGTTTAGCGAGACAAGATGAGCGTTTAATGAAAATAACCAATCGTTTCGCTAGATAAGACCCTTCTTCCTCACCTGGGATCGTTTACAACCGCATTTGGGATCGTTTGATGCCGCATTTAAACTGCATTTTGGATGTTCAAACTCGGGGCACCATATCAGTCCATTATATGGAGAAAAGTCCTGAAATGTTTTCCTCAAAAAGCATAACTTCTTTACGACTGAAGAAAGAAAGACATGAACATCTTGGATGACAAGGGGATGAGTACATTATCTGTAAATTGTTGTTCTGGAAGTGGACTTCTCTTTTAAGAATAAATTCTAAATGTATATAAAATGTATATATATTTTAAAAATAAATATTCCTGCATTCATTCATTCACCTATAGATGAAAATCTCACAGATTTTTTTTGAGGGAAAACTCTTAAAAGTGTTACCTGCATTTGTTTAATTTACATTTTTAAATATACGAAAATATTAAATATAAAGGAATGCACTTTTAAAAAATAAAATCCAAATTCAAGGTATTTTATAAAACTAACATGCACAACATGCATGGCAAATGTGAGGTTTAAAATTGAATGAAAATGGATAATTGATTGCTTTAGAGAACATTTAGAACAAGACTTTATTCCCAGAACATTTTAAAGAGTAAAATAAAGTTCAGATGCTCGGAGAATCATCTCTGTATCACATTTTTAAACCTTCAGGATTTGAGGCCTATGATGTTGGTTTTTAATGGACTTAACTATAGTATTTTATCCTCTTAGAGGATATTAGTCATATCAATAATCAAGGAGTGCAGAAATAAGTTATTAATGAAATGATATGTATTTTTAAGGAACAAAAAGGCTGTGTGTAAGAATCCATGTGAAAAGTTCCCTGTTGTGTGCACAATACCACTGGACGTGTATATATAAAATATTTTTTGATGCATACATTTTCTTTATTAGTATTAAATTAATCAAATACTTAATTTTAAAGTTTAAAATGAATATTTAAGCTATATTAAAGCAATAGTTCACCCAAAAATGAACATTCTGTCATCATTTACCCTCATGTCATTCCAAGCATGTGTGGACTTTTTTCATCTGTGGGACAAAACTTAATTTTATGGACAAAAAATACAATGGAAGTCAATGGGAACAAAACTTGTTTAGTTACCAAGATTCTTCAAAATATTTAATTTTGTGTTCAGCAGAAGAAAGAAATGCATACAGGTTTGGAACAACATGAGTAAATGTTGACAGACTTTTAATTTTTGGGTGGACTATCCCTTTAAAGGTGACATATGAAAATCTGACCTTTTCCATATTTAAATTCTATAATCTAATCCCTGGTGCATCTACAGTACCAGCCCAGAAAATGTGAAACAACTTGGTAACTTGTTTTGGTAAGTTTTGAAAAAACTTTTGCAAGCATGTGAAAAAAAGTCACTCAAATTTCTAGGGCCCTATGAAATCTGTCCACTGCCCCCCCCAAATTCTGTTTTTTTTTTTCCAAATCCCGTTGGAAAAAAATGTCTAATTAATGAAAATCATGAAACTTATACAATTTCACATCAATTTAATAAAGGTTTAACAAAAATTACATGTTTAGGGCCCTATGAAATGTTTTAGTTTTTCTCACCATATGTTTTATTGTTATCAAATTCTGTGTTTTAGCATGTCTAATTATTTGAATGCATAGATAATTTATTCAAATTTATTCTTAAAATAGCCTTATGAAAGTTTTTTTTTTTTTTTTTTTTTTTTTTTTTTTTACCCTCAGAAATTCTGTGTTGTGTATTTAAAATCTTCTGGTTATCAATGAAGGCATAAAACATTAATTTAATTGATCTTTAAATTTTTAAAATTTATGCAAACTTTTTTTGGCAAAAAAAGGGGAATTTACTATTAAAAATTACAACATGGAAGAAATGTTGTGTGATCACACCCTAAAAAATATTTTTTCGTTTCATTTTAGTAGTAGTAGTAATATATTTCTTGCACAATGTCTTATCGGACTTTTATTTTGACGGGTTGCCGTGTCTACCTTTACATTTCTGTGTGTATATGATATGACGCTAGTTTTCCTAAAATGGAACGGTCAAATGCTGAAATCACCGCGAGCATCACGCGCGTTTCATTGTGTGTGGTAAACAAAACTGCTCGTCTGCTCCAGTCATTAAAAGAGAGACACGCAGAACATGCAGGATTCACATTTAAATGGCATTTTTGTGGCGTAATTACAGATACTAGTCCATATTGCGGTTTGCTTTAAGTGTAATGACCTACTTTTGATTAATTCATTCAAACTTTGGCAAATTCCGTGACATTCTGTGTTATTTAGTAAATTCTGTTTTTATGACTGGATTCTGTGATTCCGCCCACGTTTTCCGCATCGCGGAAATCACAGGGCCCTAGATTTCACTCCCCCGTGACGTAGAAAGGGGATCTTATTATAATATTACCGCCCCTTAATGTGCCCGTC
Organism: Labeo rohita; assembly: GCF_022985175.1. Classification (NCBI taxonomy): domain Eukaryota; kingdom Metazoa; phylum Chordata; class Actinopteri; order Cypriniformes; family Cyprinidae; genus Labeo; species Labeo rohita. The sequence goes on along the minus strand of NC_066882.1, from coordinate 19,553,065 downwards.
ATTTTGTTTTCGCAAGCGACAGCGGTGTACCAGTTCTAACACCAGGGCAAAAGTTTAAGCACAGCATGCTAAATGAGTCCCAGCCTCAGAGGACACAAAAAAGTAATTATTTTTTTTACTGTACATTATGCTACTGCCACACAGATCTAATATAAGCATAATTTCTTTCCCAGCCGTTTACCTTCACAGCCAAAATGACTGTTAGTGTAACTCCTGAGTGTTTTTAACCTAAAAATGACCATTAAAGCGCAATAAGACGTGAAAGAAACTTTAGTACTCACATACCATGTGACAGCCGCTTTCTGTGCATGTGCTTCGGATGTGTGCGCTCAGAAAACCGCATATCAAAACTTTAAACGAATATGATTTCAAACGCATGATTTTAGCATGACAGACACGATAATTAAAACCAAACAAATGTTTTTTTGTTAGAGTATCTGAGTAATGAGCTGTTAAGGCACAGCCCTATTCTGGAAAAGAGGGCGGAGAGCAGAAGCTCATTTGCATTTAAAGAGACATGCGCGAAAACTGTGTTTCTGCTTCCACTCAAAATAGGCATTTTTAAATAATCTGTGGGGTATGTTGAGCTGAAATTTCATAGACACATTCTGGGGACATCTGAGACATCTTAATTACATATTGCACAAAGGAGTATAATAGGACTCCTTTAATAATAATAACAGAAAAAGGTTTTAATGTAACTATATATTTATGACACATGCTCTGACTAGTTAGAAGTGCCAGCTAGCTGCTGATTTCTTGTGATTGTATTTTCTGTTTCCTGTGCTGTGCAAATCAGTGCAAAAATGAGTGCAAGCCCATTTTCCATGTATTTCGTTGACATGTTGTCAAGAGGAAACTGTACGCTGTGTGCGTGCATTTGTTTGAGAGTGTATTCCAGGTTCGGAGCTTCCATCGGGGAGGAGAACGATCTTGTAATTGACACACCTAGTATGCTTTTATGTCAACAGAATGCCAGAAAACCGAGAGTTTTATAAATGTGTGCATGGCGATGAGCATCTATCTTGTGGTGTGCGCTATATAGTTAAATCTTTGCACACCACCGAACATAATAGAAAAAGAAGGTAGATTTAGATAACATCTGCTCGCACAGTGCAACTGGTGTAAAGAAGGCATTAATTCTTTACGTGCAATTAGATCGATTTGCATTCTTTTAGGTGAAACAAAAATGCTGCATCCCTCCCGTCACGACATTTACACCTGAGCTGTTTCTTCAATCACAGTTTAAATTGCACTCAAGTCATCTGCCACTGAACTTCATACCCTGATTGAGGAGAAATTGACATTTTGCTCATCTATACTCAGGGGAAACTGCTTTTTTTTTAGGTAACACCTGAGCACAGCAGCAGTAGAAGTGCCTTGCTGTCAGTCAAACCCTCCGCGGTTCAGCAAAAATCACCTGCCTCCGTTTTCACTGATGACTTGTCAAGAAACTGCGGCAGTGTGAGTGGCTTCACCGTACCAGTTGTCTTTGCGAGACTAAATAAATTAATAAAGAGAACAAGACAGGGTGAACAGTAACAGGCCTCTGTGATAATAAGACGCAGTGTGTGAATCTGAGCGAGGGCAAATCTCTCGCCCTTAAAAAAGTGAAGTTTCTGCTTTGATGTGAGCCGGCTTTGGGCGCTGGGGCTGAAGACAGGTGGGCAGATGGAGGGGGGGATCAAAGTCAACACAAACATACCTCGGCTCTCAATATTTCATGGGCCTCCTGACCACCGCTGAATATCTAAGGCCACGCAATGGCTCGAATCTCTTTTGGCACTTCCATGATCGATGTGTGTTGATTACTTCTCAGTCAGATTTTATTGTGTGCCCTGAGCGTTTGAAGTGCCTCTTATCTCTCAGATATCTCTTTTCTTTTCTCGCCTCAAAGCTTGAAGTTTTTATGTCTTTCTCTCTTTTTGTGTTCGTTGTGGATCTAAACTGATGCAATAAATTTGATCCTGCCTATATAAAGGGAAGGGTGTATTCGTTCTTCCTCTGAGTCATCTGATATACTGGAGTCTGAAGTGACATCAGCTATGAAACATTCTAAGGTGGAATCTAAATAATAATAATAATAATAATAAATTTAATAAGAAAAATAATTTATTTTTTAATGTGGCTATTTTATGTAAATGCATTGCTATTTTACAACAAATGTAAATTTATTTTAAAAGAGATGTTCAGGTACATTGTATACTATTGATCATGGCAGCAGCAGTTCATCAAATGATGATCAAATGATTGAGAAGAGCGTTATAACCGGGCATATATCCAAATGGGCTGTGCAGTCAAGCACACTTTCAGCATTTAAAAGAGTTGATTCAGGCGCTTTGATTGCAGTGCTGGAGTGATACTGTAACGTGCAGTGCTGGAGTTTCTGTAACGTATGCTGTATTGTGACAGCCTTTAATAGAATTGCAGCATTTATGCATTGCTTGTAAAAACCTTTAATACATAATATGTATATAAAGTTAATATATAATGTTTAATATATAACCTTTAATATACACACAACAGTTGTTTCTAGTCCTCAAAATCTGATTGCCTGAGAGGAGTACGATATTCTAGAGCTATTAAAACTCCAACCGTTTTGCTGTTTGTATCAATATGTATGTGGTATTTCTCAGCAAGTCTCAATAATCCACTATAATTTCATAAATAATACAGTTTTATGTCTCACAGAGGTGAGAATACAGTTATTTAGACTTCAAATAGATTGTTTGTTAAAAAAGGTATTGTCTGTTTGAAAATTTGCTTCAGTGTTTTTGGAGATGTGAGCTCCAGCTGTAAGTCAGTTTTTTTTTTGATAAAAGCGTCTGCTAAATGAATAAATGTAATAAATGTAAATGTAAATGTCCAGGGTGTCAGTGGCTGTTCAGCACTCATGAACCTGCTGAGAGCAGCCTTACCTTGGCCAGATCTTCTGGAATTTTCTGCTGGCTCTGATGTCTCTATAGTGATTAAACATAAGATATAATTCATTTTTGGTAAATCTGACAGGCAGTGTTTGGTGTCATAAGATGTATAATATGTGTCAGGAGCATTCACTCAGTATCACAGTATCATTATCTCATTTTTGACCAAGATGGCTTTTAGGGGGTTTTGCATCTGAACTCTTCATTCATATATATATATATATATATATATAGATAGATATATATAGATAGATATTTTACACATACATACAATTTTTGAATTTAATATAACATTGAATGCATTTCTTTTCTCCAAAAGTTTGGGCTAAGACTCCTCTCTCTCTCCCTATGTTTCTCTTTCTCTCTCCTCCAGGCCAGACGTGATATTCAGTGGCATGACGACTGGCATATAGCACATTCTCCATGTTTCTGACACTTGCTAAGGTAAGCGCGCATTATGAAACACCAAATTTGTCATTTTAATTTGAAATGAACCCTGTCATTGCCAGGCCATCTGTGCATCGGCTGTATTTTTTAGGAGTGCTTTCCAGTAACGGAACAGCACATGTGTCAAAGGAATTGGAGGTGGGTGCTTTTATAAGTAAGAGTGATTCTGTCCCTCAGCAAAGCATGGAGCACTTTGCTGGTGACCTTCTCCGTGAGTGGGGATGAAATTGGATGATTGCGTGCTGTGTTACTGGACAAGTGACAGGTGGCTGTATCTCCGAGCTTGAAGGCAGGCAATCTTACCTACCCAGTCCATGTCTTCTGCACCCAGTTCCCAGGTATTGGATACCCAGCTGAGATCAAAAGCAGTTTGAAGCTTTACAGCAACATCATTATATATTTATGCCCTTATCAGCTTTCATTTCCACGGAATGCATAAAATTTGGTCGCATGAGTGCAGAGAGCACAGGTGCAAGTGGGGTATTCGCAGCATATGCATTGCAGCAAATGCATGTTGATTTATGTGCGCAAGCTCTCGGCACAGAAGAGCGCAGCATCGTATGCGATTTGGTTCGTGTGAGATCATAAGCATGACTTTGATGTAACGCGGCTGGAGTCGGTTTTAGAAAAAGGTGTGAAAATGTAAAGAGAAGTTTTATTAAAGTATGCAGAACTTTAAGTATATAAGCAAAAACACCTGAGTGAAAATACAAAAGTTTCAACATTTAATTGTACTAAAGTACTTAAAAGCAAAAAACTCAAATGTTTTAGGCTTATGAAAGCAAGACAGTAGCATTAAAGTAGCATGATGCACAAACTTTGTAAATCAGTCTGTTTAATTACAGTTTTCTCAATGTCTTGACTGTAAGACTCTGGAATGTTACATGAAATTATTTTACATTATATTCAACTAATTTTATTGTTGCTTCACATTCAAGAATAGTTGTTTATAGAATAATTGTAGACTGTCCTCAACCTTTAGGACATCTTGGTTGTAATTAAAACTAATGGCTGTTGTTTCTGTACTGCACTAATTTGCTAGTGCTGGGAGTCTATTCAGAAAAGAATTGATTCCGAGTTTGAGGCATTGGGAATCGTAATTTGACTTCAGATTGTTGAGTCAGTTCCACTCAGAGAAGTACTCCATGAAGTGCTGTAAGAGCTAATAGAAGGATTTGGATTCATCCCATTGACTTGATACAGTTCATCAGAAAGAATCAGTATCACTGATTAATTCAGTGACTCTTTCTATAGGTTGCATCATTACACCAGTAGGAGGTGACCAGTGAGAATCTTTTATCAGTATTATGAGTGATTCTTTCAACTGTTCATTCACATGTTCATTTACTCTTAGAACTGATTTCATTGATTCAAGTTCCAGAATCAAACAATCCTACCAATTATCTAGTTTTATCAGCTTGCATTTTATATGGAAATTGATTGTTTGCTTAGTAAAACAGATTTTTGTTTGTTTGTTTTGTTTTTAAATGTGTTTGAAGTCTTGAAAGAAAACTTAAGTTCTATTTTAAAATATAGATTTTTGCTGTGTTGGCTGAATTTCTTCAGTCTTCATTGTCCCATGATTATTCAGAAATCATTCAAATATACTGATTTAGTTCTCAAAAATAGTTGTGCTGCAGAAACCATGAACCGTGAACAATTTTTTCCCAGGATAAAAAAGGTTTAGCAATAATTTGAAATATGAATCATTTGTATAGTTATAAATGTCTTAAATGTCTATAAATGTGTCCTAAAAGTAGTAAAAAAGTAGTAATTTCTTTAAAAAAAACTCTTAAATGCTAGTGTCACAATGTAGTGTGTATATATGTATTATGCAACTGTTCTTTCTGGTCCTTGAATCTGATTGGCTGAGAGGAGTGCGATATTGTAGTGATATCAGAACTCCAACCGTTTCACTGTTTGTTTCACTCCGCTTGTGGTATTTCTCACAGCGAGTGTCATGGTGGATGCCCAAATCTATAGAATTTTATAAATAATACTGTTTTTGTGTCACAGAATGTAGTTTTAACAGTCTTTTAGGTGAGAATGTACTTGCACTTCAGACTTAAAATATGTGGTTTGTTAATAAAGATAACGTCTATTCGAAAATTTGCTTTAATGTTTTTGGAGATGTGAGCTCAAGGGTGTCAGTGGCCATTCAGCGCTCATGAACCAGATCTTCTGGAATTTGCCGCTGACTCTGATGTCCCTATAATGGTTAAACATGAGATATAATTTGTTTTGGGTTAATCTTACGATCAGTTTTTTACGATTATATTATTTGTTCTAGAGCAAACCGTTTTGAGGGCTGCTGTAAAACTGTCAACTTTAGGTTAGGGTTTTTAAAGACATTCCGTTGTTGTTTCTTACGCATTTACTCACCATCGAACTGTTGTATAAACACAGTATCACACTGGCTGAATCACAGCCATGCCAATATACAAGCTATTCGCACTGCTACTCGTGTGATATTGCTCATGTGTGTAGTCTGAAAATTTTTGTTCCTTTATTTTTTATTATTGTGTAGTAATGATGTACCTTGCCTTACACCTCTGGTTTTGGTGTTTGGCGGTCAGTGAGTACACTAATGACAGCACAAAGTTTCTGATTATTAATTTCCACTGTTTGGTTGTGGTCTCCACCCCCAGCATCCTCATTCCTCCCCTTTAAAACCTGTGTGCTTTGCTGGTGTCACATCATTAAAACGAAGCCCTCTTTATGGCTGTTTTGCTAAATAATTGGTTCCTCTGCTCCCCCTCGCAGTGGCAGGGGGCCAGCACTCGCGCAAGCTGTTTGATGTGTTGGCCAATAATAGTTTCCCCGAGTTACAGCGTTTGGCAAAGATGCTTTGGAGATGCTTCCCACTGCCAAACCCCCCAGTAATAACACCAGCTCTGAAACAGCTGCTGTTAGTCTACAGCAGGCCTCACTGTACACAGCTAGAGACAATAAGCATCTCAACCCACACATCAAATTGAGTGGGGTTTCCCTCTCTGTTAGACTAATGAATACAGAAGTGTTCGTGCTGGCTGTACGCAGCGTTGCGGAAACTACTGTAAATCTGTAGCTTACCAAGTAAAGCACATATAATTTAAAGTTGAAGTATGACATCTTTTAATGTTAAATACGGTCTTCTATATCCCTGGTGTGGAGACATCTATGAGTAAATCATTCGTGGGATGATTTCCCTGTGGCTCTGAGGTGCTTTCAAATCATTGCTCTTTGTTTTGCTCATCCCGACCAGCCAGACAAATTGACTCAACCAATGCACTGTGATATTCAAAGCAATGATGCAGTGTTTTGTTATGCTACATCTCTACCTGTTGGAAAAGAGTAGCATGTTACTACTGTTTTGATGCTAAAATGTAGAATTTTTAGGTAGTTATTCGCCAACACTGGTTACCCAGTTGTGTGTGGTGACCCTCAGGGGAGACTTTTAAGCTCATAATCTCCATAGCATCCTGTATTTGACCTCTACATATAACCTGTGTGTGCTTACAGTGAGTAAATTGGTTCAAGGTTGCAACGATTTTCGAGCGTCACCAAAGGTCATGTTGATACCACAAACAAAAGTGACCTTAGGCTTGTATGCATTTTTGGGTTATTTGATTGTGCTTTAGAAGAAAGAGAGAGAGAGAGAGAGAGAGAGAGAGAGAGAGAGATAGAAAGAAAGAAATATTATTTTAGTAATGACTAGAGGTAAACTTTCGGCTATTACATGCATATAACTATTAACCAACGTTTTTTGATTATTTTAAATATTACAATTTCAAATTGTACATTATTTTATCTAGCCTATATAAAAGAAGAAATAAAAAAATAAATAACTGATATGCTTATTTGGTCAATAATTCAATTATTGTTCAATTATTAATAATGTTAATAATTATTAAAGAAGTCCACTTCCAGAACAACAATTTGCAGATAATATACTCACCTTCTTGTCATCCAAGATATTCATGTCTTTCTTTCTGCAGTTTTAAAGAAATTATGTCTAACTGTCATGAACCGGAAAAAAAAAAACAGTTTGGGAAGAGCAAGACAAGACGAGCATTTGACATTAAAAAGTATACGTATAGTATTTATTTATTTTTTTTTTAAGATTTATTTTTGGTATTTTTGTGTTTTATGCCTTTATTTAGATAAGACAGTGTAGTTGGACAGGAATCGAAGTGGGAGAGAGAGAAGGGGGTGGGATCGGGAAAAGTCCACAAGCCAGGATTCGAACTCGGGTCACCCGCAGTGCAATGGCGCTATATGTCGACACGCTAACCATGAGGCTATTGGCACCGACTATTGCGTTCTTTTTCTGAAAATAACCAATGGTTTCGCTAGATAAGACCCTTCATCCTTGGCTGGGATCATTTACAACCGCATTTGGGATCGTTTAAAGCCGCATTTAAACTGCATTTTGGAAGTACAAACTCGGGGCACCATATCCGTCCATTATATGGAGAAAAATCCTGAAATGTTTTCCTCAAAAAACCTAATTTCTTTACAACTGCAGAAAGAAAGACATAAACATCTTGGATGACAAGGGGGTGAGTACATTATATGTAATTTGTTGTTCTGGAAGTGGACTTCTCCTTTCATAAAGCACATTAAATAATAAATAATCAATGTATTATGATGACTTCTGATGTATTATTTGACACTGAACACTGGAGTGATCGCATAATTACATTTCTTTAAATAAATTAATAAGTTATATAATAATAAATAATAAATAATTAATTTGAATAATTATTATAAACTTTGTGATCCGTATAGTACATGGCTAATATCTAAAATAAAATTTCTTTTTAGCTCTTTGCTATTTTGTAAATACACCCCTTTGAGACCTCATTTGAAGCACAAAAATAGGCCATGTCCTCCTCCAGCAAAACACCATTAAATCTGACACTGGTGTTTGGAGAAATTTGGCAAAAAATAGAAACTGTCAAAAAGGTAACACGAAATGTGAGACATAAAGTCAAATTATCTTATTAGGACATGAAGGTTATATTCTAGAAAAAAAAACAAAAAAACAAAATACTGTATAAAAATACTGAATTATTATGAGATGCTTTTGTACTACAAACAAAACATACTCTATCACAAATTCAACACCCTGATGCTATTTGTGTAGCTTTGTTCTCTTCCCTAAAGTTCGAATCCTTATTTTTTTCCTTCCTTATAAATTTCTCTCAGAAACCTGACTGTCTTGTTTTGGGGGCTGGGGGGGTTTAACCCCTCGGGGCAGTTATTTTGAGCTTACCCACACTAAAGCCTGAGGAAAGAGGTAAAGCTTGTGCCGTGCGCAACCACTCCAGACAGATTGGAGTAATTTCCATTGACAAAGCTGTCAGAGGAGCTACAACCTCCTGAGTTGAGATGGATGCTGAGCTGGGGGGAGTGTCAGCCTCCCATGATGCACACTGCTCCTTCATATCATCACCTCATTTCATAAATGACCATAGAAAAGACGAAGAGGGAAAAAAAAGAGAGTAGGTATGCCGTTTCATTTAAAGTCAACATTAACCCAAAACAAACCTTAATTATCTCTTAAAGAAGACATCGGATGACCATTTTCCACAAGTTGATCTGTTCACAGTGACCCATTTCGGTGCATGTCTCTTTAAATGATAATGACCTACTGCTTACCCCACCCCCTCTTCTGTTTTTTGTGTATTTGGTGACACATTACCATCAAAAAACTAATCCACTCCATCCTCAGTGGCTCTGATGCCGATAGAAAAGACTTTTATGTTCACTTCTACATCCAACTACAAAACATCTGCATTGCTTATGAGACGTTGTTGTCGCTAAGCTGCTCGAAAGCAGAGAAAACAGCAGACGACGTACAACTGGCTGAGGGCGTAAATATGCTAATACGGGACAGTCCGTTAGGAGTCGTGGGCAGGGCCTGAGCAGTATGACATCGTAAGTCAAAACGCCTTGATAATTAAGACTTTTTAGGTTTTCTGAGGATTGAAAAAAGGAGTGAATGGATTTTTATCATTGTAGTGTGGTTGTGTCGACACACTGCTAAGACACATTTGCAGTTGAAGTCAAAAGTGTACATACACCTTGCAGATGTTAATTATTTTACCAAAATAAGAGGGATCATACAAAATGCATGTTACTTTTTTGTGTAGTACTGAACTAATTAGTCCAGAAAATAGTTGGACTAAAAAAAAAAAATTATAAATTGAAAAAATTGAAAAAGTTTACATATGCTTTTTTTTTTTTTTAAGTGATAGTTGTTCATGAGTCCCTTGTTTGTCCTGTACAGTTAAACTGCCTACTGTTCTTCAGGTCCCACAAATTCTTTGCTTTTTCAGCATTTTTGTGTATTTGAACCATTTCCAGCAATGACTGTATGATTTTGAGATTATCTTTTCACACTGAAGACAATAGAGGGACTCATATGCAACAATTACAGAAGGTTTAAATGCTCACTGATTCAGAAGGAAAAATTATGAAGAGCTGGGGGGTGTAAACTTTTGAACAGAATGAAGATGTGTACAATTTTCTTTATTTTGCCTAAATATCTTTTTTTTTTCATTAAGTACTGCCTTTCAGAATCTACAGAAAATATTCACATGTTTTTGACTTTTATGTGAAGTATCTTATTCAGGTCAGTACTAAATAAATAACAACATACATTTTGTATGATCCCTCTTATTTCAGTAAAACAATAAACACTTTGCAGATTCTGCAAGGTGGATGTAAACTTTTGACTTCAACTGTAAATGCAAACACCATGTAAAAGTGAAATTTGCATTCGATGTCCCCTGCAATACACATGTCTGGTTGAATAGTGAATGTTTCTTCGCTTCGTTCATCTTTCTGATCTTGTCAAAATCTTGCTGTGCCTCTGAAACAATGTTCCCTTTCAGATGGCATTACCAAGTCTTCTGATTTTTCAACCCTTCTCCACCAACCATCTGTTTTGCCCTGTGATATCACTCTTATATGGATAATTTTGTGTTAACAGATCAATTTTAGAGAGTTGGACGGATAGCAACCACACTGCTAATGGGAAAATGTGCAGTATTTTTTGTTTTGCTGTATTTTCAGTATTGATGAAACAAACAGTGAAATCTTTGTCATTGTGATGTTTTCAAAATCTTGCCTTGCCTCTGAAACTACATTCCCTTTTGAATGACATGAAGTCCTTTGATTTTTCAAGCTTATAAATGTGTAATTTTGAGGTAACAGGTCAGTTTTTGGACACAGCAAATGGATTAACAGAAAACAATACTGTATTTTTTGCTTTGTTCACAGTATTGATGAGGCAAAATGTTGAAATCTGTTCTTTTGTGTGTTTGTCCTTGTAATCTCGCCTCTGAAACGGCTTCCATTTTGGATGACATCAAGTCACTTGATGTTTTTTCAACCCTCTCTTCACCAACCACCTGTTCAGCTTGTGTGATATTAGTTTTATATGGGTCATTTTGTGGTAACAGAACAGTTTTAGAGAGTCGGACCGCATTGCCAAACAGGAAAACATGCTGTATTTGTTGCTTTGTTCTCAGTATTGATGACGCAAACGATGAAATCTATACGCCCTTACACCGTTACTGTAAAATGCAACATGAGAGACTAACCATATAAATTTTTTATGTCCGTGCCTTGAGGGTCTAGGGTGAGACGATGAACAGATGCAGGTGGAGGAGGCGGTGGGGTGAAGGGATAGACAAAGAACGATATGAGAAAGAGAGAGAGAGAAGGAAGGAAGGAAGAAAAAGGGAAATGTTGCTGAAGCAGCATGCCGTGTGCTGCAGGTGTGGGAATGTGGCGCATGTTCCCCTGGGCTCTGAGCTCCAGGCCTGTCACCTCTGTTCACTCTCCTCAAATCAAAACCACCCTCGGCCCTGCGACCCACTCACTGCATGTCACCTGTCCAGAGGGGGATGCAAGGTGACTTTGTCTCCATGATTCCGGAATGACAGCTGGAGTTCTTATTTTGAGACTCTTGCCGGCTCTTCTTTCTTTTGTGGATGCCCCCGCTACAGGCCTGTCCGTGCACCGTGGGTTGAAGGGAGCGGGCTGAGCTTCTCTCAGTAATAATGCATAACCATGGCCCCTCTGTCAGACCCTGTGTTGGCGATGATGTCCGTTATGTTTCTAGTTGTCTGAAGAGAAGTGACAGCTGTATTTGTCGCCTGAATGGTGGTCTCAAATTTGACATAAAAAAGTTTTTCCATAATAAATCATTTTCATGTCAACATTAAACTGGCATTAGAATTGTATTTATATTCAGCAGCATGACCCATTTTTGAATTATAAAACATTATGCGATATTTAATTGATTGGGCCGTAGAAAGAAAAAGAGCTTGGTGATATTATGTGCAAATGAAAGTCGTTTCAGAGGTAGGGCAATTTATTTCATTTTGATGAAAGATTGCGAAGGCAAATCAAACATCTGAATATTCATATTTACTATGTAATATGCCAAAAGCAGCATATTAAATGTCTAGTATATCCATATCCACTGTGCTAATTAAACAGTAAGCTGCCTGCTTCTGCTGAGGTTCTGAAGAGCGCATTCAATAGACACTTTAATGTCCCGTGAGGCAGCTTCATATGACAGTGCCAACATGGCAGATGTGGTATGTCCAGATTGTATTACTGTTACACACCAGCATACACTGTCGTTTAAAAGTTTGGGGTCAGTAACAATTTTTTAAAATTATTCTTCTTAAGAAATTAATTAGTGATGGGCGATATGACAAAAATCTTATATCACAGTATGAGAAATTGTATTTCTGTGTTAATGATATATATCACAACATAGTTATTTTTGTTTTAAATAAGGTCTTTATGATCAACATTTTTGATAACATGGAAATGTCATAATTCTTGTCACCATTGTCAATATTACAAAAAACTAATACTATAGCTTTAAAAAGCTCACTGATGATGACTAAACGGTCAGCTATTAGAGCAGGTCAAATGTGTTTTTTTTTTATTGTGTTGGAGTCCCCTACAACAGGTTTAAATGCATCTAAGGTTAGAAAACACTGTTATTTTCCCAGAATATACATTTTGTTCGAATCTGTTTTGAGCATAATGTCTATAAACCCCTTAATTCCATAAGCCTACTCTGCTCTGATTGGTCAGCTGGCCAAGCCTGTTGTGATCGGCACAGGGAGGAGTACTTGAGCAAGTTAGCGAGCGCTACCATCTGTGTTGCCAAGTCCACCGTTGTTTTTGATGTCGTGGATTGAAGCGACTGCCAATAATGTCATATTTAGATATTCACCAGGGGAACCCTGACAACAGATGTGTATTTTACACCCTGGAATGCCATTTTTAATGGGGGACCCCCCTCGAAATGCAATTGGGCTAATTTTGAGTAGCAATTGGGTGGATTTTGTTGTGACAACCTGGCAACCCTAGCATGCACCTTTACGTCATAAAACAATAATGTAGTGCTACAGTCCGTTCTTAAAATAATGACATAAAAACATTTTGTTTAACACTTCTTTAAAGGAATTGTGCCCACAGCAAAGGTTTAGCTGCTAAACTGTAAACACTTCATAAAACAATAATGGTGGATACGTTAGTCGAGTGCTAATGTGACTAACTGATGAAACAACACAGGCTGTAAACCAAAATATGTCTACTGTAATGTCTGAAGAATGACAGACAAAATACGCTCTGTGTCAGAATGCAGAACAGCTATATCACAGGTGCATCAGCATAACTCATCTCTCTTTACCGGGTCTTTTACTCCCTGCGTTAAACCTGCCAGTGCAGCAAAAAAACTACAAACAAAACCAACAAAAAAACACTACACTACATTCTTTATTATTAAACGAAGTAATTAGAACAACGACAATCTACATTAATTGACACATTCTTAGGAAATAGTGGGTTCACAGTGAATTATCAGAACTATTTCAGCAAGACAGTAATATTGTGCTTTAACTGGCAACCTAGGTATACGTCACATATTAGCACAAAAAATAGATATTTTGAGCAATCAATTGAGAATGTACACATAATGTATCAATTGTACTTACAGGTTGTGGTTCGGAGATGCTTGTTAGTCCAAATAAAGAACATTAGAATATAAAGGATCGAATTGTATTCCTGTGGTATTGTGGAAAAAAATCTTGCTTTCACAGCACAGAACACAGCGTCTTCTCAACATAATGTAAACACACTAACTAGCAGAAGTGTTTGTGGGCAGGGCAGACTGTTCGTATTTCGTGGGCAGGTGGGGATTATGCTAATATGTTACCCAGTGATGTAGTTCATAACGGGCAAAAGATTCGAAAATATAACAACTTTAAGGCAATTCTGAGTTGACGTTTTCTTTTTAGAGACAATATCTTGATGTATAATGCACTTTTTTAATTAACAACTTTGCGGACTGTTTACATTCAAGGATAGCTACGTTATAAACTGCAAAAGAGATATTTTTCGAAAACCCATATGACCTGCTTTTTAAATAAGAATATTTATAACGGCAAGCAATAGGACAAAAAAACTACAGCAGAACAAATGAATGAGAAAAATAATGCATACATTGTATAAAATAATCAAATGCATAAAAACACTGCATAATCTTTACTGTGTAAATTAAATTTCAAAAAGTGATTTGGTCAAGAGCAGTTGGAGGTTTTGTTGTTTGATTAACATGACCGCAGGAATATTAGACTGCTGTCCCTTTAAGAGCTGCCCAGATGCAATATACAGTTACATATGTGTTGTCTTTCTCAGCTGTTTGCTTTCAACTTAAAACCTAAATTACTGTGTTTATGAGGATACTTGCAAAGATGGGCATTTTGACACATACATGTGTGTGTATTAAACCATTCAAGGCCTATAAAGTGGCAAAAATAACTCAGTTCAGTACTGTATGAGCACCGTCTTCACACGTGCATGCCTGTGTAACATCGATTAGAAACAGTCTCTCAGATAGCACATGAATTTAGCAAAATGAGTTCTCTTTCAGTGCTTATTGCGTTTAAATGGCTTAAAATCACTTGTTTTTTAAACAGCAATGATTCAAAATGTGTAAACTATACATTTTCGTGACCATGTAACACAGCAATGTCATGTGAGCATGCAACTGCAATAGAGACGACAGTTCAAGATCTCTACCAGTAGACACATTTCTACCAGTTAATTGTGTCTACTGGTATATCGCCCACATCTAAAATTAATACTTGTATTCAACAAAGGTTTTTTAAATAATCTGAAGTGGCAGTAAAGACATTTACAAAGTCACAGAATATTTTTATTTCAAATAAACAGTGTTCTTTTGAAAGTTTTATCAAAGAATCTTGAAAATGTATCATGGTTTCTGCTAAAATATTAAGTAGTACAACTGTTTTCAACATTGATGGTAAGAAATAACACTAAGTCAGCATATTATAATGATTTCTGGATGATCATGTGACACTGAAGACTGAAGTAATGATTCTAAAAATTCAGCTTTGCATCAAAGGAATAAATTACATTTTAAAATATACTAAAAAAATAAATTCTAAAAATATTTTACTATACAGTTTTACTGTTTTTGCTCAAATAAGCCTTGTTGAACATAAGAGACCTCCATTAAAAACATTTTTAAAAAATCTTCCTTCAAACTTTTGACAAGTAAGTTTATTAAAAGCAATATGACATTATGCAAAATTGAACAAGCTAGCTATTTTCCCCCCTGTTCTATGCACTGATCAATTGTGCACAATGAGACCAGGAACATTTATAAAGAAAGCAGATAGGCGGTATGATTTTGCTTGAAAGTGTTTGCGATTTGAAAGACTCTTTTTCATGATGTGGCCTGTTTGTATACACACATGCACAGACAAGACAAAAACACAATAGGACTTTTGACTATTTTGCAGCTAGAAACCTTGCTATTACCTTGCTCCCTGGGAGGGTTTTCAGCCTAGCTAAGCTACTTAAACTAAGAACTAATGAATCCGAACAGTCTGAGATGCACAGAAAGAAATATATAAATAACAGGCAGTGGAGAGAGAGAGTAAGGCAGAAGAAAGATGTTTGTGTTTTGCTCCCCTGGGGCTTTCATGCGATGCCGCGCTTTGGCGGCATACTGAGATAAAATGAGAGTAACGAGATATCAAACTAAGCCGTCCACCTGTCTGTTCCTTGCTGCCTTTATCCTCGGCCAAGGCGCTCAGTAGCACGGCTCCTTCTTAGGACGGTTATCAATATCAAACCCTGCAGTATTTCCACAGCAACACGACATGGGTCGGACTGACCGACGCTCTTGGCATTTCACGTCCCTGTCGAATATATTTTGACACCAGCTCCTCGGCTCTGTTTTTTTGAAACGTTTCCCCCGCGTGTCAGCTTGAACATGTAGGTGGTGTGAGAGAACTGTCTGCGAGTCTCACGTTGACTCATATTGACATCTGCCACAGTGTTAGAGTCGAGGCTTCGCAGACTCGCGGGAGTGCTAGCCCGCTAGCAGGCTAGGCTACCTCTTTGAATGTTTATAGTAGGCCTGAACAATGACAAGGATTGGTAAACTGTGAATGAATAATCTCATTCATAGCTCACAACGGACAGGGCCAGGAGACTGCGGTCATGTCCGTGCATAATTTCTCACTTACGTAGGGAACAACGTGACTTAGCACCCCGTCCACATCTGAGGGGGTGTTTGCATTGTTGATCCTGTCAGGTCCCACAAATGCTTCCTGTTTACTGAATGACATTTCCGACAAAACAGTAGAGAGGCTGGGATTAAACCCTGTCCACTCCTGGGAAAAGAGAGGCAGGAGATGAGCATCCCTCATCTGCATAATACAATCAAGATATCACTCACACACTTTCAGCCTCTCTGACCCTTGAATAAAACATTTCAAATCTACGTTTGTTTATTGATTCTCATTCGAGAGAGTCGTGTGTAAATATGTGCACAAAAGCAATTGTTATCGACCGACTTGGTTACAGTGTTATTTTAATGCCATTACGACACTATTATAGTGTTTTTAAATATTTCAAATCATTTTTTATTGTTGTATTTTCCATTTTTTTGTTTTAATTTTAGTTTGAATAATTTTATTATGTTTAAATATGTCTAGTAAAACCTACATTTGTGTAACTTGTTTAACTGCAAAATATTTAAACTCAAGATTTCAAGTGCTGTCAATTCAAAATCCAAATGTATTAAAACAGCTCACTCTGCTCTTTAATGTCATTGGCTGTGCAAGCAGTTTTGCCTGGCAACAAGAGAACTAATGGCACTGATTGGTAGATAATTACAAAAGCGAGTCTCTTTTCATTTTGTCTGTTAAAAAAAACAACAAAAAAACTTAAACATACATTCGGACATGTATTACTATTTAGTTGAGAAAACAAGTTTATTCAAACATTTAGTTGAGTTGAGTTGAAGGCTTTCAGTTCACTTTGAAAAAAAATACCAGCTGTGGTTGTCAGAATTTCACTGTAAAAATTACTTGAAACAATGTTTCCGTTATTACAGGATAGCATACTGGTGCCTGTATGTTTTCAAACTTATAACCATATATTTCATTAAGTAACATAATGTTAATATACCAATCTACTTGAACTACCATAATAAAATAATTCTATGAAATATAGTTATTTGTGATCTCACACAGAGAATTCTGTAAATGTCCTTTTAAAATTATAAGCATTTTACAGTGTATAATAATTCTGCTTGGTTAAATCTATTATTTGAAGATTAGTAAATACAGAAAAGTCACTGGAGATGAAAATCTCTCTATCTATATATATATTTGTGATTTTTTTCCCCCTCTCCAAGCTCTCCAGCAAATGAATTCTGCTTCTGTGAAGACAGGTCATGTTTTGACAAAACACTGCTGCGGTATGCAGCCGTCTTCGTGTCATTCCCGATTCACGGTGCGAGATTTGCCCAGATTGCCCACCAGCTGGGAAGAGATGGCATGGCATTATGTGTTTCTGCAGTGCCTCATATTGCTTCAGTGCTTCGACTCAAGTTTTGTCGCAATCAGAGCAATCTGTGACACTTCCTACTGCTTCTTTAAGGAGGCCTCCATTAGATCATCTACATTATGATGTTGGAACCTGGAACAAACAGGAAGAGTCACGGTGGGGGGAAATCTTGTTGTTCAGTTGGTTTGTTTTGCTTGTGAATCCAGGCCTGTGGCACCTTTGTAGTTGATTCGACGCTTGTTTAAACATGTTTGTCAGTTATTCTAAAACTGCAAATGAAGCTACCCCGCTTTGATTCAAGTGTTAATTGGCTCCAGACGCAGATTGGCTGGCGCTCGTTGCATCTCTCGTAAGCGTCATCATTACACAAATGCTGTCCCGCGGGGGTGCTCGGAAAGCGCATTTCACTTTGAATGCGACTTTTAAAATGAAACACAAGGGTAAGCAAATTCCTCGCTATGAAAGCAGGCTTGCTATTTCCTTAATCACACCAGGAAACTCATTTTTGATACGGGTGGCAATCTATTTGTAGCGTGCGTTTTGTAGACTGCCAGGTAAGATTTCTTTCCCATGCTCTCCGAAAATAGCGTGCTTTTGACTGTGAGCCCTTTGTAGATTAAGCAGAATTCAGTTTGCTTGCTCAACGATGTGGGGGAAAGATGGATTTTTGCATTATTTCATTTTCTATCATCATACTAGCCACCTCAAATGCAACAAATGGGAGCCAAGCAGCTGAGGCTCATATGTCCGATTCCACCGCTTCCGATTCTCAAGCCAGTTCCAATATAACTGAGCCATCGGTGCGTGACAAACATCCGAGGAAATAGGTTATTAGTTGTGCATGGCTTACAGAGTTTATAAATACTAAGTGTTATTGTAAAGATAAACTGGCCTAGCTGAAGAGATGGAGGATGCAGAAAGCGACTGTAAAATCGTTGTATGATATTGAATGTGAAGTACGTTGATTATTCTGTTATTGCGCTACAAGTACCTCTATTAAAGCACCATTTGGACAATTGAATGGACTGTATGGGGTGTGAAGTGAAAAAAAAAGCAATTTTCTAGTCTTTTCTCTGCAACAATCGTTTTCCATCTGATAAATGGAAAGTATTGTGGAGAAAGTGGTCCCCTGAATGGCCTTCTGTGATTAAACTGTGTTTCAGACATTTTTGTGCTCCAAGTCCATAATGTATTAGTAAAGTATTGCTCTGATTTTCCTTTAGAGGGAGCAGTTTTGCTGACTGTGGCCACTGGTTCTTTTAGTCAAAAGAAATGTCATTTTTCTTTTAGCTTTTTTCAAAGATTTGTCCCTGAGTGTTGAAGGAACTGCTCTGAAACAATAGCAAACAACAGACAAAGCTACAAACACCAGGTAACAACACTGAAGCTATTGTACAGTTGAAGTCAAAAGTTTAGAATGTGCAAAATGTTATCTAAAATGTTATTTTATTTTAATTATCATACAAAATTCATGTTATTTTTTATTTAGCACTGACCTGAATAAGATATTTCACATAAAATATCTTTACATATAGTCCGCAAGAGAAAATAGTAGTTAAATTTATAAAAATGACCCCATCCAAAAGTTTACATATGCTTCTTAATACTGTATTGTTAACTGAATGATTCACAGCTGTTTTTTTTTTTTTTTTTTTCTTTTGTTTAGTGAATATTGTTCATGACTCCCTTGTTTGTCCTTAATAGTTAAACTGCCCACTGTTCTTCAGAAAAATTCTTCAGGTTCCACAAATTCTTTGGTTTTGTGTATTTGAATGCTTTACAACAATGACTGTATGGTTTTGAGATCTGTCTTTTCACACTGAGGACAACTGAGGGACTCATATGTGACTTTTACAGAAGATTCAAACACTCACTGATGCTTCATTAGGAAACACAATGCATTAAGAGTTGGGGGTGAAAACTTTTTGACGATCAGGGTGAATTTATTTTGTCTTCTGGGAAACATGTAAGTTTCTTCTGTAGCTACTGAAGGGCAGTACTAAATTAAAAAGATATGATATTTAGGCAAAATAAGAAAAACTTACACATTCTGGTCAAAAGTTTACACCCCTGGCTCTTAAATGCATCGTTTTTTCCTTCTGGAGCATCAGTGAGCATTTGAGCCTAATTCAGTTGTCCTAAGTGTGAAAAGATGGATCTCAAAATCATAGTCATTGTTGGAAAGGGTTCAATTAACTTGAAATGATCAAATATTGGCCAAAAACAGGAGCGAACACTAAAATTCATTAGAACTACATATTTAATTTAACTATGTTGCTATAACAAAGAGCAGCTGAGAATTGAACCAATGAATTATTTTTCGAATTGGTTCACATGTAAACAAACTGATTCACTAGAACAGACACCAACAAATCCAATACTACATACAAGATATATTTTAGCATGTTGATTATTGTCTTAGCTTTCTTGGCAGTAACACTGATCTAAGAAGACAAATTCATATTAAAACTCACACTGACATTTAGTCATTTAGTTATTAGCCAACAGTGTTTAAATTAAAAAGATATTTAATTTTTGCAGAAACTCATCATTTAGTCAACCTCATGTCGTTTCAAACCTGTTTGACTTTGTAGAACACAAAAGGAAAAATCACTGCTTCCCTTATAAACTTTCATAAACAGCCTGGTTTTCAGTGAATAAACTTTGATCTGTTCCTGACTGTATAGTTTCAGAAGACCTAAATATTACGCTATATTATAGTATGTGAATCATATTGAAGCACTTGGGCTACGTCTACGTTAATCCACAAACATCTGAAAAAGGCGTTTTTGTTTCCAAATCTGTCCACACTAGCATTTTCATAAAATTTCTCTAAACGGCAAAATACAATTGAAGATTTTCTAAAATCGAATACTCAAATAGAATCGAAGAATCGTTGCAGCCCTAGTTGATATTTTGTTGTTTTTAGGTTGTAGAATCAAATACCAATGTTAAATCAACATGAAACTGATGCCAAATACTGACCCGATTTTCATTCTCAACCAAAATGCAACATCTGTCCAATGTTGGGGTCCAACGTCAGTCTGATGTTATATTGATGTCCGGTTCCTGCTGGGACACTACAATGTAAAAATGCTTTCAAATTTATCCACTTTGGAGACAGTTTTAAAAAGCTTAATTTTCCTTGTCAAAAACGCTGTTTTGGTGTAAACAGAAAGCCAAAACAGAGAGAAAAAGATGCGTATTTTCAAACAAAAATGTATTAGAGTGGACAAGGCCTAAATGATATCTGCTGCTGTTGTCTTCCACAGAAGAAGGTAAATCATAGAGGTTTAAAATTCTAAGTAGCTTGCAGCTTAGCAAGCTAATATTTTTAAAGTAGTTTCCACAACATCATAACAGAACAATGAAATGCTGGTGTCTGTACTATATATGTTAATGTATATGCTAATCAGCTCCTCTTCTTGCTAGTTTCTTTACAGATCCATTCTCTGAGTATTTATGAGAGACACTTCTTTTCCACGAGGCCACCGTCTCCTTCCACTTTACTCTCTTTGTGGTGAGTCACGAGCGGCTGGCAGTCATACGGAAACATCCCACAACAGACTGTGTGGTAATTGCACAATGGAAACTAATCAGCTGGAACATTGCTTCTTAATTAGCTGACCAAAATGATTGGAGAATACGCCCAAGGGGTCATGTTCTGAAGAAGTCCCACGGCTCTTGGTTTGAAACCTTCACAACGCGGCTCTTCTGCTTCCGCGCTCTTAAACTGGTGTGTGCGGCCGGACCGGATGAGGCATGAAGGACCAGCCTAGGAAAGTTCCATCGGATCTGTGGCAGTCCCATTAGTGAGATGGAGATATTTTAAGGTTGGCTGCCGGTACGGCCGGGCGAGCACTTGGTCTTTCCTCTCCGAATGCAAATGGCGATGGGGAGAGGTCAGCTAATCCATTCTAATCAACTTTGCCGCAGCACTTTAGGAATTCATTAGTAAACAACTGGAGGGAAAAGGCATCTCAACAATGGCAAAATAGCCTTGATTACCATTCACAGGGATTTGCTCTGGACACTCGTGTTAGGTGTGAGATAAAGAGGTTGATTAACACATAGCCAAAGGGTCTCCTCTATTCTAAAAAATCAGTTCCACGAGGAAAATGGGATTTTTTTGCTGATTTCAAACCCATTCACAAAAACAAAACAATGGACAATGAAATGTGCCATGTTCACTGGTTCAATTATACATGTTTTCTTTAGCAAAATATTTGAATTTATCATTGAAAATTTCATTTATATATATAGATCTGATTGGCCAGAGTTGTTGAGTCACGATTCTTGCGAATTTGTCTACTTTTCCAGAAGATTCATATCATAGTCTCGCAGATCTTGTCATTGAGGGTCATAATAAATCCATCTGCTTCATGAATTAAAATGATTCTAGTCATCGAAATAACACACTTGGGGTTTGTACCAGCCGTCTTACAAATGCCAATAAATCCTGTGATTATTATTAATGATTTTTCCACCACATTGATTCTTTGCCATCTTGTTATTCCATATTAGGACATAGACAAGCCTTGTTATATGTGACCCTGGTGAGCGAGCAAACTTTTCAAAGTTAAAGTCGCAAGGCTTCGAAAATTGAATGGGATTACCTGTCTGACACATGTTGACAGCTCGTTGAGCTTAGGTTAACGCGGCAGTTTCAGGAGAGAACGTGCTTCGCGCTCATGTCAGTGCTTTGACGCTGACCATGACGATTTGAAAGCTGTGCAATTGCACTCACAAAGCATGACCTTGCACCACATAACGTGTGCACTGTGTACAGATACATGCAGAAACAGTCAATTATTGTACTTTATTAAACTACACTGTGTGTAAAGCAGAATCATTTTTATTAAACACCTTCGGGATGGTGCATTTTCCCTCTCTCACTCTGAATATTAAATCCAGGCGCCCCGGTGAAGCGCTCTCGTATATTTTGTTAGGAGTGGATTTGCACTGACTAGAATAAATGTAGTTGTATTTGTTTCTGAGCTTGAACTCCTAGCACAGCGTTCTGTTGCAGATGCATTATATAATGGTTTGCAGCGATGCTTGTAAAACAGGATTTGCTCTTTTTCTCTTAGTATGCCCTTATAGAAAAAGTACTGGAGTGATACCATGGCACAATGATAGTACAATCTTGGTAATTTGTAAATACCATAGTACAAAAATAGTGTAATCATGGTCTCTATCAATGTACTTTAATGAAAGGCATGGTATTGCCGTGACACGTCCAAAAAAGTATGGTTTTACCATAGTACATCTTCAAAAAACATGGTAATATTATGATATATACTACCAGTCAAAGGTTTTTGAACAGTAAGATTTTTTATGTTTTTTAAAGAAGCCTTTTCTGCTCACCAAGCCTGAATTGATTTAATCTAAAACACAGCAAAAGCAGCAATGTTGTGAAATATTTGTATTATTTAAAATAACTGCTTTCTTTTCGAATAGATTTTAAAATGTAATTTATTCCTGTGATCAAAGCTACATTTTCAGCATCATTACTCCAGTCTTCAGTGTCACATGATCCTTCAGAAATCATTATAATATACTGATTTGCTGTTCAAGAAACGTTTATTATTATTATTATTATTATTATTATTATTACTATTATCAATGATTAAAACAGTTGAGCACATTTTTTTTTTAGGATTCTTTGATTTATCTTAAATAAAAAGCTTTTGTAACATTATACACTATACCTTTCAAAATCTTGGAGTCAGTTTTTTTTTGGAAAGAAATTATAGAAATTAATGCTTTTATTCAACAAAAATAATATTTTTTTTTCAACAAAATAATAATAATAATAATAATAAATGTTTTTTAAGCAGAAAATCAGAGAATTAGAATGATTTCTGAAGGATCATGTAACTAGAGTAATGCTAAAAATTCAGCTTTGAAATGAATTCAGCTTTGAAATAAATAAATAAATTCAGCACAGGAATAAATTACGTTTTAAAATATATTTAAATAGAAAACTATTTTAAATAGCAAAAATATTTCACAATTTGGCTTTTTTTTTTTGCCGTATTTTGGATCAAATATATGCATGCTTGGTGAGCAAAAGAGAATTCTTTTTTTTTTTAAAAAATCATTAAAATTCTTACTGTTCAAAAACTTTTGACTAGTAGTGTATACTATGGGGGAGTTATGATTTCCATGTTAATCTACCATGATATTTGCATATCTAAGGTAGATTGAAGAATATTATGTTATTTCAACGGTACATTGTTCAAAAATTAGGGCTGTAAAAGTATTAATCACAATTAATCGCATACAAAATAAAAGTATATGTGTGTACAGTGTGTGATTATTATGTATATATAAATACACACAAATTAATGTATATATTTAAGAGAAATATGTTATGTACAAAATATTTTTACTTATATATAATATAAAATATAAACATTATAACTACAATACATATACTTGAAAATATTTCTTGAATATATACATTTCTGTGTTTGTATTTATATATACATGATAATTACACATAGTACACACACATATATTAGGTAAACTCAAACTTTTATGTTGTATGGGATTAATCACAATTAATCGTTTAACAGCCCTACCAAAAATATTAATAAAATAGTGTTTTAATATAAATTATGGCACATTTTGCTGGTACCATGCAATGTTTTATTGTAAAACCATGGTACTTTGATTATATACCATGGTACTGAAGAATTAACATGGCATTTACATTGCAATCCATCATACCATGTCAAAAAAATTATAGTTATGCTGTGGTATCTCTTAGTATTTTTAAGTATGATACAATGTGGCAGCATTGAAACAGGTGGAATTACTGTCAAACTAGTGCATGATACCTTTTGACAAACATATGAAGCTGTAATCTGTCCCTGTTGAGTCTCTGAAGGTTAGCTGTCATCTGGAATGGTGCGAGTCCAGGTGAGCAGGACTGCGTGATGTTCGCTCCACCTCAGAGAACAACATCTCAGAAGCTCCTTCCTTCCGCCCCATCATTTTACCGGTGGATCGGATGCCAGTTTGATATTTCAGTTTCTGTTTCGTGACATTTGGCTGACTGAGTGGAGATGGCGGGGACAGGTAGTGGCAGGTGAGGCTGAGGGAGAAAAAGACCTGTCATCTCCCCGGTTATCACAGCAGTGTGCAGATTTCCAAATGCCCTTTTTTCAAACAGCAGAGTATGTATTAACTGTAATGGTGTGACATGGCAGTTTCGAGCTGCAGGACAGCTACTGGAAAGTAAGCTGCAGGCTCCCAGGCCCTCTTGTTCCCAGTTAGATCTCAAACAGGTGACTTGAAAGACAAACGGACTCTGACATTTAACATGAGAAACATAGGATGGTGTCAGAATATTATCCCCCAGGTGGTCAATAGGGAGCTGCATTGAACAGATTTTTATAAGCATGCTTAGATGTATTAGACAAGGTTGTTTGCGTCAAAAATGGTTTTAACTTCATTTTAAGTGACTTTTCTGTCCTCACTATAGATTTTTAAAATAAACAAGTTGTTTTTTGTGTGTAAATTATGTCATTGGATTAACTCTGTTACTGTAGTTGTTTACTGGAGTTCGTTATGACAGGCCAAGCTGCTAAATACTGAATAGGCCTTCATAGTAAGTGTGGACAGTAAAACAAATCTTCACAGTGTTTGTGATGATATTGCTGATGACATGTTATTGTTCCTTTAAGGTCATGTTGTTAGACTAGCTCTGTCATGAGAATATGGTAATATATGTGGCAGTGTTACTGTCTTTGGTCTTGGTGGAATAGATCTGCTACGCTGCTGCTGCTACTGTGGCAGAGCAAGTACAGAGATTTGCTGAATGCTGAACAAGAATGCTGAACAACCAAAGAATTTGTGGGACCTGAAGAATTTTTTTGAAGAACAGCGGGCAGTTTAACTGTTGAGGACAAACAATAGACACATTAACAATTATCACTTTAAAAAAAGAAGCTGTGGATCATTTCAGGTAACAACACAGTATTAAGAATCAAATGTATGTAAACTTATAAATGGAGTCAATTTTATAACGTCAACTATTACTTTATGTTGTGGAATACTGAAAACATCTTTTATGTTAAATATTTTATTCAGGTCAGTACTAAATAAAAAATAAGATGCATTTTGTATGATCCCACTTATTTTGGTAAAATAATTAACATTTTGCAGATTCTGCAAGGTGTAAGTAAACGTTTGACTTCAACTGTATATGAAATCACCCTGTAGCAGATCTATACAGGTGGAGCTGGGGAAGGTGGAGGGTTTCTGATGTGCGCAGAAACTTCTACCGCAAGCACTAGCTGAGTAGTTGAATGTTGAGTAGCAAGCTCATTGGCTGCTTATACCAAAAGAAACCAGTCGGATTGATGTTAGAACCAGCCAGTATTTTTGTGAGTTTTAGTAGTGTCTTTGAATTGCGTTTAAAATTAATTACAGTGAATTGGCTTGAATTGTGTGTTTCAGTGAATCAGTTCTTATTTCAGAACTCTGAATTAATGATTCATCGCTTAATTTCTGAAGAGGCAATTTAACATTAAATTGTTTTCGTGAAAGATTATTGAAAATATTGAATTAAAGTATTAATTTAAAAAAAAACAGCATGGGAAGAACTTTTTTTTTAAATGGACGATATATTGTTTTTTGTTAGTAAATTGTTCATGTTCCCTTTAACTATTTTTACAATTATTTTTAAAAACACTAATAATTTAATAATGCTGCATATTTGTAAACAAATATCCATTTTTTTGTCCATTTCATTATTATTTTGTGATGCCTGAATTTACTTGTTGCATTTAAAATGTTTTAAGTTTATGGTGTTTTATCATTAAAAAGCTGGACATTAATTAATAAATTAAATAAAAATATATAAATATTTTTAGATGCATAATAATGCCTCAGTAAACAGTCACATATCAGTATATTAATGTCATAACCATGTACTATAGATTACAGAATGACCTGATTTTGTAGTGTATTTTCCATATATGCTCTGGACTGCCAGGAAAGGGAGCTTTATGTTTGTGTATGTCTATGTTTACCTCTTTTATTTCAAAGTAGCAAGGAAAATCCTGTTTTCTGTGTCCCTTTTCAAAAAGTTGATGCAAATTTTGAATCGTGCATGGCAGGAGCTGACACACTCCTAATATGATTATTGTGACAGGTCGTACCCGATGTTATATCATTGTTGACTTCAGCTTGAGACCTTTGAAATGTTGTGGGTGGTACCGCAGTCATGTCGCCGTGGAACATATGGTACTATTTGATCCGTCTGTGGCAAATAACCTCCTGAAAGGCTTCCTAGTGGCCGCACAATATTTGGCCTCCATATAGCTGCCATGAGTCATGATTTATTGATTCATTTTTGGCATGAGTTATAGGAACTTGTGCCGTGGCTCTGAAAATGAATAGCATAGGATTATATTCCCTAGATGGCACCTGAATATTAATCAGATGCCTTATAATTCATAACAGTCAGCGTTCGGCTCTTTAACACTGTAAATTTGCTGTGTTGTGACACTCTTGCTTCCGGATGACGGTATGAGCCGTTGCATTAATTTGATCAATATTTAAAACACATATGATGAAAAAAAAAAACAGAGCAGAAATGCTAGAAGGAGATGACGGGAAAAAATAACATTACTCGCTTTAATTTTCACACCGACGGCAGGCTGTTTTACGCTGCTGCCGTCAGTGCACGCAGGAGCAAGAATGCGTGAAGAGTGCAAACTGTCATTTCTGTCCTGATGAAAAAGAATTTCAAACTCCACTCAGCATATAAATTGTCTGGGCTCTCGTGTGACGATCGTGGAGGTTGTGGAGAGGGAAATAAGTAGAATTGAGAGCAAAAGGGAAATCTCGCCTGTCTGCATGCTTCCTGTAGTCATTTGCCAGCGATTACCATCCAAGAATAGCAGCTGCCATTAGCGTCCACGTCATTTCCATCGCTCGTAATCTTTTTGAAAGCCTGTCCCGTTCCACGTAACGCATGAATTCCTACTTTATCAACAGCCATACACGTTTTATGAAATCTTTAAGTGGTTTTATGAAGATGACGAATGTAATTTCACATGCTATCAGAGTCCGTTCTGCTTTGTCGTCGACATCCGATGACCTTTTGTGCCGTGTGTGCTAAAAGACTCGAGAGACGAGATTGTGCGCCGTCGGTAAACAGTAGAAGACATCCTGGATGATACACACGCATGGCGTGTGTAAATATTTCAGGGCTCTAACATTTTATCAACGGCTCATTCTGAGATCCCGGAGGTGAATGTGTTCCCGAAATGTTTCTGCATCGGTGCTCCGCGCCGCCGAAAGCGGGTGACCCGAGCGTGTCGCCACCTGACACGGGATGCAGATCGGTCCGGGCAGGTGTAGGGTGTCAGAACCGGCATAGAGCCGAGGTCAAGCTCACCTCACACTGCTGACCCCTCTCTCTCAAACACAGGGCCCCGGAGATCCACCTGTCCAGATTGATTTCCGCAGTGTAAAGGGTCTTCTGGGCCTCGACAGAACTTCAGAAGAAACAGGAGGCGGCTACTGAAGACCAGCACTGAATGATGGGAGCTTCTTAATGTCCATTAAGATTTTTTTTTGTCCTTCGGAAACTGACCTCATTTTTTAGCTTTAATTAAATGCTCCTGACTAACGTCGGCCCTAATGACTTGACTGTCTGAGAATTGCTTTGCAGGTGTGTGTGTGTGAGAGAAATAAGGCCGTGATGTTCACACACACACACACACTATAATCTCCGCTTTATTTTATTAACCCACACATCTGTAATTGCGTTCCAGACAAGTTAAGTCTCGTACTGCTTTGTGAGTCACTCCTTTGCAAAAAAACGAACGCCGGGACCTTAGTGTGAAATGTTACGTAATGACATTTTTACTCTGCTAATTTAATAACTAATGTAAACAACAAGAAGTATTTAAATCACTAGAGAGCAGCTCAAATTTGCTCATCTTGCTTATGTACACCAACAATGCGCTGCTTCCTCCCACCTGGGGACAGAATAGGTATCGGTGTAACCGAAACGCATCCTCCATCGCATTTAATTTATCAGCTAGAGCAGCGCTTCTTTGAACATTCAAACACAGGCAGTACAAGGGCTGCAACCTGATCAATTACTCCGTCCTCTTCGCCTCCTGCCTCGCTTTGTCGTCTCTGGAGTCTGGCAAACAGCGTTCTCATGTGCTAATATTTACAGCGGAATTTCCAATATCACGCTTTCCTGCTCCATTCCCTTTCCTGTGTTGAAATTGCTTCCCTGTAGAACAAAACAATTATTTATGGTAAAATGCACTAGTGCATATTTTATCGTGGCATTGCATAATTGTTTCTTTCTCCGCGCTTCTGGTGGGATCTTTGCGCCTGTGCTGTTTGTCCCTTCGCACATTATTTATTTAGCTGTCATTGTGCGACTTTGCTTTGATGGACTGTGAAACGGCGATCAGCGGTCGCTGCTTTGCCGAGTTCTGTATGCAAAACTCTGTTAATTCCGGTGACGTCCTACGTAGGCGCAGTCTGGGTGACGTGGTCTTTCCGTATTGTCTCTCTCTGGCCTACATAATAGCCAGTCCTCTGTTCAGAAGAATCCTGAGGGGCAGGTTTAATAACCCAGATAGATAGTGCTGTTAGATTTCTATCTGCAGGCACTCTGTCTCTGCCTGCGAACAACCAGGTGCCTCACTCTAAGCATTCACAACGCTTCCCCTCGCCATGTAAATAACATTTTTCACCAGAGAAACAGGTATTGAGAGAGAGAAAAAAGGGTGTTTGTGTGAGAGAACGAGAGGGGAAAGGAAGCCAGGTGAGAAGTATCACACTGCTAGTTCTATTTCTGAGGACGAAAATGAGCAATGTTTTTGTTTTGTGTCAATTTTTGATTGTGCAAATGAGAGAAACCGTTAGGAATCATTGAGAGAGTTCGCAACAATGTGTGTTGATACCGAAGCTTTGTACTGTGTCGTCTGAGGTAAAACTAATATGGATATATTTCAGGTTGTCTGCTATGAAATGAAATTAGAAGTATTTTCTTTACATTTATTTAGCAGACGCTTTTTTCCAAAGCGACTTACTGATAGATAGATAGATATATATATGAAGAGTTCAGATGCAAAAGCCTCTAAATCCATCAATGGTTTCTATCAGGTTTCTGTGTAAGTACCAGCACTTCTAATTGAGCTGAGGCTGGGATTTAGCAAGATATAAAAATATATATTTATAAATAATAAAACAAGCAGATAAAGAATAAGAATAAGAATAAAGTAAAAAGACAACAAAGAGATAAAATAGAGAATGCTAGAGTTAGAGGGTCAAATTATTATTATAATTATTTATTTTTTTTTTTTACATATATTAGGGCTGTCAGTCGATTCAAATTTTTAATGAATTAATTACATGATGTTTCGATTAATTAATCACGCATATGTAAAATATGGAACATAAAAGAAGGTAATTTGAGAAACATCTCAGTATTTTTTGTTCATATGATGAAAGTCACTGAGCCAAAACAGCTTTGTTATCAGCAGTCTTCAAAATACTTTCTTTCATTTTCCACAAAAGAAAGGTTTGAAACAACATGAGGGTGAGTAAATGATGACAGAATAAAAATGTCTTATTATTAATGAAATGATACTCTAAATCTAAGAAAAAAGAATCTAAATCTGCCAGCAGGTGGCAGTAAATGTCTTTATGAGTCATGAATTCATTTGATTCGTTCAAACGGCTGATTCATTCAGGAATGAAGTAAATGGACTTCTGAATCATTGATTCACACGATTTGTTCAAAACATGGATTCATTCTGAAACTAAACACCGCTTTGTTGCTCAGAGAACAATGCAACAATAATATTGTGTTTAAAATGGGCTATAAAACAATATCCACTTCTTATTTACTGAACTGTTGTATAAAATCATATTTTAGGGACAAAATCAGCACTCGTGTCATATTGCTTTGATATTGTGTGATATATTAAACAAAACACATACGGGGCATTTTTCTGCACCAATATCTTAAATTTTAGGGCATAACTGCATTGTGGAGTTGTTCCCCTGCATCATATTTGTCAGCAGTCAACTATATGAAAAATAAGTCTGGGGGAGGGGCCATTGTGTTAACTGCTTATAATATTTTAATTGCGTTATATTTCATAACTAATTAATTGAGTTGACGCGTTAAACTGACAGCCCTAATATATAAGAAAACTAGCCCTCACATTAGGAGTAAGTTGTGTCATGTCAGGGGGAAGGCTGAATAACTGGTGAATTATTTGCAATTTAAATGGCCATTTAATAAAATTGCTATTCACTAATGCACTATTCCATGTTAAAGTCGTGTAAATGCATACGGACATTTTCAGTAACCATTTCATATATGTTTTCTGTCCATCCTAGAAAAATTATATTATGTATTTATAGAGGAAAAGAATATTTTATATGTATATCCCTAGATTGACATAGCTGTAATTTGTAGTAAGGAGAATTCAAGGTGAAATCAAGCTGTTTTTCGTCTTCCTAGCTGTCATTATTTAATTTACCCATCATTCAGCAGGTCCTGTCATCTTCCCCTGGGCTTCACTTGTCCCGTTTCCAGTGTAATCCAGAGTGATTTTTGCATTTTAATATTAATAAGGTTTGTCAATGTTAAGCAGTCATGTGGATGCAGAAAAAGTTGAGAACTTATTCACCAGGGTTTCACCCCCGAGGAACTGGAAAATATGAATTATTACACCCATTTAATCTACTAATGCAGCCTCAATAAAAATCACATTACTGTAATTTAAATCCAGCTCATTAAACTTTTCCACAGACTCTGAGAGATTAAACAACTGTCAGGAAAAAAACAATATTGAGAACAGTCTAATAAAGTTTGCGGGTAAATGATAAAAGGAGCAGGTTGCAGAATTTTGGGTAATTAAAACAGTGTTTCAAAGGCGCTGCGAGTTTTGGCAGGTGACGCATGCTGACCTGATTAACCTACAAATTGATATTAAATCTCAAGATGTCTTTCTTGGCACTCAGTTAATACAATCCGAAGCCTAATTAAGCAGTTAATACACCAAATTAGATGTAGTGCCTGGGTAGCATGGATATAATGAGGATAGCGGCTGAAATCATGATCGTTTCAGTCTTGCATAGCTGGACTTTGGACCGGCAAAGTCTTTGCCACTTTGCAGCTTGAAGAAATGTTGTTGGCTCAATACAAGTTAAGCTCTGGCGCCAGCATTTTTAATATCATTTTCTTTCTAAATTCATTTTGTTACTGTTTTGTAACTGTGATTATGCAAGTATATCATGCAATGTCATATTTCACAGTGTGACTTTATATCTCGCAGTTTGACTTCATACTGTATAAATCGTACTTAAACACTCTGAAATATGCAGGTTTGTTTACTAGCTACTAAGTGTCTTAAAGGGATAGTACATCCAAAAAGGAAAATTGTCATTGATTACACACCCTCATGTCGTTCCAAACCTGTGAGACCTTTGTTAATCTTTTGAACACGAAATAGGATATTTTTGATGCAACTGACACATTCAAGGCCTAGAAAGGCAGTAAGAACATTATTAAAATAGTCCATGTGACATCAATGGTTCAATCATGGTTAAATAAAGTTGTTATTTTTGTTTTCTTTGCACACAAGAAGTATTCTCGTAGCTTCATAACATTAAGGTTGAACCCCTGATGTCACATGGACTATTTTAGCGATGTCCTTACTACCTTTCTGGTCCTTGAACGTGTCAGTTGCATTGCAGGGTCAGAAAACTCTTGGATTTCATCAAAAATATCCTAATTTGTGTTTCGAAGATAAATGAAAGTCTTACAGGTTTGGAACGTCATGAGGGTGAGTAATTAATGACAGAATGTTCATTTTTGGTTGAACTGTCCCTTTAAATTACTGAATACCTTTTTAAGACTTTGTCATAAACCTTGTTTTAGTGAATCTGATTTGACTGTTTCTTTCCCAGAAGCACTCATGGTTATGGAAGTCTGTTTCTGCCACTAAATAAAAAATAAAGTTAGGTTATTGCAACTTTTATCTCATAATTCTGACTTTTTTCTCAGAATTATGATTTGCAATTGCAAGTTATAAAGTCAGAATTGCGAGATATAAACTCACAATTCTGACACAATTCTTGCAATTCAGACCTTTTTTCTCACAATGCTGGCTTTTTTCCCAGAATTGTGAGGTATAAACTCGCAATTGCGAGTTATAAAGTCAGAACTATGTGACAAACACAACTGCGAGATATAAACTTGCAATTCTGAGAGAAAAGTCACAATTGTGAGTTTTTATCTTGCAGTTCTGAGAAAAAAAGCCAGAATTGTGAAAGATAAATTCGCAGAGATATAAATTTGCAACTTTATTTTTCAGAATTGTGAGTTTATATCTCACAATTCTGACTTGATTTCTCAGAATTTGATTTATTTCTCAGAATTGCAAGTTTAAATCTCACTATTCTGACTATATAACTCACAACTGTGAGTTTATATTGCACAATTCTGAGAAAAAAAGTCTATTTTGAGATAAAAAGTCACAATTCCCAAATTTTTACCATTTTTTTTTTTATTCACGCAAAATAAAAATATGGAAACGGGCTTACATATGGTAGTTTTGTAACTCCAAGAAATTGTGTTCAGCCAGCCAATCAGATTAGATCTTAAGAAAACAGTTTTGCTGGCTGTCTGAGACGTTTTCTTAAGATTATGAATACTGGGAGACAGACAGTGTCAAACATTTCTCTTGCCTTTTAATGTTTGTCATCTGTAGACTGTTAGCAGTTTAAACGCGGTGTCTCTGGGCTGTTCGCACTACGCTGTGACAGATGAGTCCACCGTAGAAATAGGACATTGTCCTCCAGTGTCATTTATTAGTGAGGTTCTACAGGCCGTGGCCGAGGGATACAGGCTGATTCAGAGGCTGTAGATCAGTCACACGGGGCAGTCGCAGTCATTCAGCCTGACCAGCAGTGCTTCTGGACACAAGATCTTATCTGTCTGGAATGAGACTCAGATATATCAAGTGCTTTCTAACACACCAGATGATTCCCTATAGCCTTGGATGTAAACGCTAGATCGGTTAGCGGAGCATGGTAGCGTACAAACATTGCTATATTTCATTCTTAAGAATAAACAAACAGATGAAGAAAATACGGATGAGGATCAGTTTGCCGCAATGGGCTTCTTTTGTTACAATAAAGCCTGTCACAGGATCAAGGGGATGCATCCTCTCTTTTTTGAAGGGTTTAGAGTTCAAGCGAATGCTCTGCGGGCCCCTCCACAATGCATGACTGATTTGAATTCAGCTTATCTTCCCATATCTGTCCTGACTGTCTGATTGAGTGAAATAGGGCAAATCATTTTGTCACCTACAAGGGGATTCTGCTAATGCATCCACCTGTCCATCTTGTAATGTCAACATGTTGCTGGTGGGATTGTTTGTATGAATGTGTGCACTCAGATCATTTCAGCTAAAAATCCACAACAATGCAAGTGCAGTTTTAGGTCAAACTATATATATTTCAAACGCGCTAAATAATTCCATGTTATTAATATGTTTAGTAATTATTATTTAATATGTTAGTAATATGTTTTAAAATTCGTTTTTTAAAGGCACAATATGTAAGAGTTTTTTTTTTTATTAAAATATCCACAAAAGACTATAACAGTGTTATATATTTTGCTGACTTGTGTACTTACATTATCCCAAATGTTTCCAAGAATGTTTACATCCAGAGAAATAAGCAATTTTAACTAGTCATCTGCCAATGACGTCATATACCCTCTATTTTTTTTGTTTTGCTTTACCCCACACACTCATGACTAGAAGGAACGGCATAATAAAAGTTTTGCTGCTTTCGAGCCGTTTGTCACTTTCGTCTCGTTTCGTTTCCACTGCATTCAGTCCCACCCTGCTTCATACTACAGTGACAGTAATAATCTGTAATACACTAGCTCATCTATGAACATGACACGACAACTCCCATTATTCCACACTCAGTCACAACGTCATCAAATAACACTTTTGTTTCTTTGTTAGTTTTAAATATGCGCCCTCCAGCAGTGAAAATTACATACTGTGCCTTTAAATCTTACAAGTTATATTTTAAAATACAAGATGGAAAAGTACATCAATGGTCAAAGTTCAGATGAAGAGATGTTCTTGTTTTTTATGAGAATTTGTTACTGGTGTTATGTTGCCTTCACATGCTGCAACATCCTACTTTCTACTTCTCAAGTAGTAAGCAAATGTTAGGTTTATTTGTTTTACAAATACAAAACATAAAGATCATAAATGTATCTGATTGAAATTGCAAATTAGTAATTAATTTTTTTACAGTAATTTTACCAAAATAAAAGAGATCATACATAATGCATGTTATTTAGTACTGCACTTACATAAAATATTTCACATAAAAGATGTTTACATATACCCCACAAGAGAAAATAGTAGCTGACTTTTTAAAAATGGCCCTGTTCAAAAGTTTACATACGCTTCATTCTTAATACTGTGTTGTTACCTGAATGATACACAGCTGCTTTTCTTTTACCTTTTTTTTTTTTTTTTTTGTTTAGTGGAAGTTGTTCATGAGTCCCTTCTTTGTCCTGAACAGTTAAACTGCCTTCTTCAGGTTTCACAAATTCTTTGGTTTTTCAGCATTTTATGTGTATTTGTGTATTTAAACTATTACAAAAGGTTCAAATGCTCACTGATGCTCCAGAAGGAATAAAGATGCATTAAGAGCCGGGGGTGTAAACTTTTGAACAGAATGAAGATGTGTACATTTTTCTTATTTTGCCTAAATATATATATATATTTTTTCATTTAGTACTGCCCTTCAAAAGCTACAGAAGATACTTACATGTTTTACCCTGATCTTCAAATTCAAAAAGTTTTCACCCCCAGCTCTTAATTCATCGTTTTTCCTTCTGGAGCATCAGTGAGTGTTTGAACTTTATGTAATAGTTGCATATGAGTCCCTCACTTGTCCTCAATGTGAAAAGATGGATCTCAAAATCGTGTAGTCATTGTTGGAAAGGGTTGAATACACAAAAATGCAGAGAAATCAAAAAAGGCTATCAACTAATCAACTATCACTAAACAAACAAACAAAAAATCCAGGTAACAACACAGTATTTAGAATCAAGCATATGTAAACTATTGAACGGGGTCATTTTTATTAATTGACCTACTATTTTTTATCTTTTATGTGAAATATCTTATTTAGGTCAGTACTAAATAAAAAAAAAAAACATGCATTTTGTATGATCCCTCCTATGTTGGTAAAATAATCAACATTTTGCAGATTCTGCAAGGAACTTGCAGAAACTGTACCTACCGACCTACCGGTCCTCTTCGCCACCATGAAAGGTTATGGGTCATCCCAAATTGGTAAAATCAGGTCAAAAAAAAAAAAAAACAATGACATTCTCAGCACGCAAAATCAACATAATACTTCTCCTGAAAGAGCTGCTCATTGTAAAGTATGTGGATGTGCTCATAGCAAAGAAATAGCTCTTTTCCTTTTTTCTTTTTCTTTTCTTTTTTTTTTCTTTTTCTTTTTTTTGTGCATGTTCAGACTTCATGGCTTCTGGAAAGGATCTTAATATTTTATTAGGCTGCATCTTTAATGCACAAATCCAGAAATCTGAGCATTTCTGCCTGTAAAACAATAAGCCAGGAATTTGTGATTACCCAAAACACAACACAGCAGAAATTTTCCTTAAAGCATTACGCAACAAAAAACATAATAATTTTTTTTTATATTGCATTAAACTCATAACGGGTTAAATGTTTGATAGACTAAAGAAAAAACAATGCTTCTTATATTGTTAAATGATTTTCCTTTTACTTTAATTTTACTTTCTGTTTACTATTTAGATTCAGATTGTTGAAGTCATTCTCTATTAAATTCTGAATGGCATCACAGCCCTGTTTTTGCAATATAATTTAGCCACTTCTTTCAACTGTATGTATTGTTCATTAATGTTCCTGGCGTATCTATCATAGTTACTCTCCTCTGCTCTGTCATCTGTCTCTGCCTGTTTTGCATGAGAGCAGTTGTTCTTGTCTCATTGGCATGCATCTATTTACCTCCAGGCTCTTGTTTATTTTAATGCAACAATAGTACAGTAAGCAGTTTGGAGAGAAGCTACGGTGCCACCAGCAGCCACTGATGGAAAGCCACAATGACAGAAATTTATCAGCATGGTGCAATTTATGGGGTGCCAAGTGCTACACTCGACAAAAACAATCTTGTCAACGCCCGACACGTTACCTGTGCTGTGCCAAAAAAAAAAAATCCACACACGCTTTTACACAAACCTTGACAAGTCTTAACTTATTGGGAAGACATAAGAAAAAAGAAAGGGAGAAAGTTTATATTGGGATTGCATGAAAATTATATGGGTGAAATACAATATTCACTGAGGAGAAAAAAGAGAACAAGAGAAAAAAGTACTATTTTATACACTGATTAAACTATTGACTGTACACTCTTAATAAATGCTTAATAAATTTGATTGGGTTTTTATTAATATTTTTTTTTACTCAGGTGCTGGTAGTTTTTCTATAACTCAGATGTCAGTCAGCAGCAGTCGTTTCATACGATGGAAATGCCTTTTGCCTTGCATAAAATAAATGGATTTTGTTTCATTATAGTACTGAGTTTAATTTAATGTTAAAGTATGTTCTCTAATGTCAGTACTGTTTGTTTATGAGCAAGTTTTGGAGTCATTCACTGCCTCTTTTAGCTTGTGAAAACACGAGGCTGCAGTCTGAAGTCCGTAGTTACCCCGGCGAACAGCTGCCCTTCACCGGCTCAGATTTAAGTGACACACCGGGATGAGAATTAGTGCTATTTCAGTAAAAAGCAATTATAGAGAATGGCTGAATACACTAAAAATAAAATGCTACTTTTAATTGTCATTTTTGATATCTAAAATGCGTGTTAAACGAGTTTAAATAATCCAGTGTGTGTTCTGTGTTTTTAACCCAAATGTTGGGATCGGCCTGTTGGGTTCGGCCATCTTATTGGGTTGTTTTTAAGATTTTTACACAGGTGCTGGGTAGTTTTTCTGCCCTTTAAAGAAAACACTTTTTTTTTTTTTTTAATCCAAATGCTGGGTTCAGCTTGTTGGGTCATTTTATTGGGTACTTTTTCTGTACCTAAGCTGCTGGGTCATTTTTAATGCTGGGTTAACTGCTGAGTTGAGCCTGTCTCCAACGAAACAACCCAGCTGCCGAGTTACAATCAAAGTGCAGACTTTTTACATCCTCTACAAAAGAGTGCGGTTCTCAGCGCCACAGATTTGGTGCACTTATTAAGCGAAATAAAGTTTTGTATACATTTTATTTTGTTTACAATGTCTTTACTGTGCTTTAAATTATGTTATTTTACGCAATGCAACATACAAGTACAAGATGTCAGTACACTTTTTATTTCTAAAATGCTTGTTAAAGAGTTTAAATATATGTAATATTGTAAACCGTGCTGTATTCTCACCAAAATAAATTCAATTTGTCTCATATTTTTTCCAGCCCATTTTAAGCCTGCAATATAATTTTTAAATAATAGTTGACTTAAATAAAACAACACAGCATGTTTGGTAAAAACTTTTAACCCAACCAACTGGGTCAAAATAACCCAGGATGTTTTCTGTCCAATATTTACCCAGCGCTGGGTTACCAAATAACCCAAGTAGAGTTGCTTTTAATCCAGCATTTTTTAGAGTGTACCCCTTTTGAAATACCACCCCAGTGACAGAATGTGTGCCTTTTTTTTTTCGGGGGGACTGGTGAACGTCAAACTATTTTATTTATTATTATTTTTTTAATTGATAGGACAGTGGAAATTGACAGGAAAGTGTTGGTAGGAGAGCAGGGGAGTGAGGGACCCCGGGTCGGGACTCGAGCCCACGTCGGCCGGAGGCGCGGTTGCACCACGTCAGTATGCTAACCACACGGCTATAGCCACTGACAAGGTCAAACTTTGTTTTGTAAAGTTTCTTCCATTTGAGTTAGTAATCTTGATTTAGTGCATAGAAATGTTTCTGTATATACTTTTCGGTTTGTTGAAAGACAAGACACTGTTATGTAACGTAAGTACTCCAATTACCTGAAATAGCAAGCTTTTTTTTTCTTCTTTTTTTATAACTTGGATCGAATAATACGTTTGAAGAGCTTATTATTTTTGATAACAGCACAGAACAACTTTGGCTGTTAAGTTGATGTAACATTTTTTTCAGAAGTTGAGTATTCTTTAAAAAAGTTCTGAAGTTGATTGATTGAAGTTTTTGAGTTTTCTCAACTTATAAAAAAATTACTTACTATTTCATCCAGGAGAAATTGATAGGATCTGGAGTTACAAGTTGAAATGTAAGAGGGATTGGTGCTGTCAGATCTCGGAAGACTAAAATGTTGTCAATTTATTTAGTAAAATGATGTAAAAAGCTTTACTTGTCTACAGCATCAATATTATATTGTCATATTATAAAACTTTATTTAGGGAGTTTTCTCAGCAAATTTTGATATTTGTGATTTGATTAAACAGGAATTACAGTTTAATTTTTCATTGATGGATAGCTTTGCTTTAAAAAGCATATAATATGCATGAGAGCATATTAAACACGCTGGGATTACTTTCTCAGAAGACCTTAACTTATGGTCTTTGTTTCCTCCATTATTTCAGCCTTTTTTAGCTCCTCTT
Source organism: Labeo rohita (assembly GCF_022985175.1). Classification (NCBI taxonomy): domain Eukaryota; kingdom Metazoa; phylum Chordata; class Actinopteri; order Cypriniformes; family Cyprinidae; genus Labeo; species Labeo rohita. The sequence goes on along the minus strand of NC_066882.1, from coordinate 19,514,075 downwards.
CTGCAAAGTGCACAGTGGCTAATGAATTCCTCTGAGAAAGTCCTTGTTAGTTTTAAATTGTTAATGACAACAGAAATCTCTGAAATTGTGAATACCCAAGCAGAATATAAAGTCTAAATGGCTAAATTAATGTGCCGCTGCCTGAAGTTTTGGTTTTGTTCTAAGGATTATAAAAGTGAGATATGGGCCCCTGGAAGCTGGATCACTGTCTTAAAGTTTGGAGCTGGACGAGGAGGATAACTGTATTATTAATAGCTTCACGTCCTTATGCAGAATCCTGTGTAAATATATTTATTTAACACAAAATGAAGCTCTCATGAGTCTCATCTCTGCCAAGCATAAAGAGGGAAATTAATGTTGAATCACCCGTGTGAATAATTTCATACACCATGTCAGAATGAGCCTCAATTTCCAAGTCTGAGTGTTTTCTGGATAAAATGGTCTCCCCTTTAGATGAGAACGAAGGGTTTTATAGAGTCTCCGCCAATCCACATCAATGAGGTGGAGAAAACTTGGAGAAAGCTATCTGTTAGCATTCCCGTTCATCACAGTGGAGGTTTCTTGGGTGCAAACTGGTCTGTTCAGAGTAAGAGAGCATTGTTAACTGTTCGGTATATAGATATTTTTATAAAATATCTAAAAACTTTTACCTCTTATGTGATCTATTATGTTGCATCATACTTTGAACAACCAGAAATATCCTTCTGTCATTTGGGTGATAAATGTAATATTTACAACACATTCGCAGTGATTTTGTCGCTTAATTAACCGAAGTAACCAGTAGGTTAGTTTTACGGTTTTCTCCTTGAGGGCATTAGAGTTTAGAGCACATACCGAAGCGGAGGATTTCTGATCTCCCAATCCATTTCCAGCAGATAAACTACTGTAACTACTGTCCTTGAATCCTAAGCAGATTGATGTATTTGCTTTACAGGTCCAATATCTGTCATGTGACAGTGGAAGATTCATTAGCGATTGGTAACACGTCTTTGAATATCTCTGGCGCAGGATATTGGTGATTAGCTTTGTTGATTAAAAACATAATTTAAGGCTTTCATTTAATATCTTCATATGTGAGACCAATATTTTAATATCTCCATTGAATGATAACCTCTCAACCGCATATGGAAATCTAAGTAGTCATTCATCACAAGTAAATCTAATGAGACCGTAAGGAGGCTTCTGTTCAGAAATGATTTTCTTCGTTCTCCATGTATTGAAGACATCATGTCTTCAGCATGGCTTCCTTGATTTTCTCATTAGTCAAATGGAAACCTGCTGACTAATATAGGGGACCAGTTATGAGTTCCATGTATTGCTAATAGGGAAGGAAGACGTTGAAGGCCTCCTAAGGCTTTCTGGGAGATCTCGCGGCTGGTTTGTACGTCAGCAAGCTGTCTGTAACCATAGTGACAGGGGGACAGATTTAATGCTTTGAGAAATGCAAGATATTCACAGGCGTCCTCAGGAGTAAAGACTGTAAAAGAGAGGAGAAGCTTTGAAATCCAAATCTGAAGACAACTAAACATCAGTCAAGAGCCATAAGAACTGCCCCGAAGGATTTCCACATGCCTGATCTCTGAAACGCTCCTGTTCCGGGCTTCTGTGGTATTTCTGAGTCTGCTTTGGTTAGGGAAATGACCCATCTTCAAATGCTGAAATCATTTTGCATTAACTGTACTCAAATTACCGTGGCTATATTAACATTTCAATCCACTGACGTTATTACAGAGTTGGTCTTCCTTATAGCTTCTATACATCTGGGAATGCTTTCCTCTATATGTTGAGCAATGGGGCTTGGCTTGCAGTTGCCATTCAAATTTATCCCAAAGGTGTGCAGGTCAGTCAAGTTCTTCCACATCAGAGTCAGTAAACCATTTATTTTTGGTCTTTCTGGATGAGCTTGTGGACAGTAGCATTACCGTGGTCATCAAGTAAGCTTTATTTTCCATGTTAAAAGCACACAAATCATTGTGTGGTATCAGCATTAGGTCTAATCTGCACAGGAATAGCCTTTTAATTTTAATATCATTATGGCCATATAGTGTATGTAAAAGGGGTCATGACATCTTTAGGCATATAAGAGGTCTTTGTGCCATTAAAACATCCTGCAAGTTTCACAGCTTAAAACATGCTCCTCATTATAAATACCTCTAAAGCATTTATTTAATCAAGCTCCAAAAATGATTAGTTTGGATCTGAAGTGCAAGATGATGTCACGGGGACACAATCATTTGCATACATGCTGTCCCCAGAGCAAGGCATCAACGAATAGTCTTTTCACCATAAGTCCCGCCCACTGGCATTCAGCCGCTTAATGGCTGATGCTTGACTGAATGTGCTGAATGCGAGTGTCATGTCCCTTCTAAAGCAAATAGAAATTGCAATAATTGCCGCTAACTTGTCTACACTAGATAAAGTATACAGATGTGCATTCACTGTCGGACACAGTCCATGTGCTTGAAACAGCTTGATTGACAGGCGATTTGACCAATCATAATGCCGAATAAATCATTCTGTCCGACAAACAAATCAGACAGGGGAGCAGATTAACTTCGGTGGACTTAAACTTGAAAAATGGTGTAATAACGTATGTCAGCGGTTGAAATAAAATACGTTCTGATGTTCGTTCTTGTTTTTTCAGTGTCATAAAGAGTCTACAAAGAAACATTTGTTGAAAGGTGAAGCAGTACTAGATCTGACTGCAGCTGCATCACAAACGGTAAGTAAATGATTTCATAATGCTTTGTTTGGAAATTACCATTTAATTTTGATCATGTTGTTAAAACACTCACATGCAGTAGCGAGGGGGCATTGATAATGTTTCCAATGCAATAACGTTAGCCAATCATAACAGTGGCTGATTACTGGCAAGCCTCAAAGGACACGCCCTTTAAAAGCAGGTCATTTTAGACAGAGGGTCAGAATGAGGGTTTAAAATATTAATTTTTAATATGTTCCTTGAGAAAACCTCAAGGAACATATTAAAATAATAATAATAAAAAAAATCCATGTTATGACCCTTTAATGTCAAGTGATGAATTTTCAAGTGATGATTTCTTAAAGGAATGATTCACCCAAAAATGAAAATTCAATAATTATTTAATAATTCATAGTAAGTCAATAATTACTCACTGTCATGTTTTTTAAAACCCGTTAAGACCTTTATTTATCTTCGGAACACAAAGTAAAGTAAGGTATTTTTGATGAAATCTGAGAGCTTTCTGAGCCTGCGTAGACAGCAACGCAACTATCATGATCAAGGTCGAACGTGTGTATTTTTTAATTTTTCATATGCATATTTGTGTTCCCCACTTTCCCAGTTTTGTAAACTGATATTGTTCAATAAAAAAAAACAAAAAAACAAAACACATGTTCACAGTCCAGAAAGGTAGTAGGACATTGATAAAATAGTCGATGTGACATCAGTGGTTCAACCGTACTTTTTAATGAAGCTACAAAAATATTTCTTGTCCACAAAGAAAACAAAAAATGACGACTTCAACAATTATTCAATATTCAACAATTTCTTCTCTTCCTTGTCAGTCTTCACCACCATTCATGAGATTACCACGACACGTGTGCGGTGCTGCTGATGCAGGAGCCGGCGTTTTGATGTAAAACATCCATCTCCTTTAGTTCATTGTCTGAAAAAGTATTCTTGAAACTTCATAAAATTACAGCTGAGAAAAGCTCTCAGATTTCACCACAGCTGAGAAAGCTCTCAGATTTCATCAAAAATATCTTAATTTGTGTTCCAAAGATGCATGAAGGTCTTACGGGTTTGGAACGACATGAGGGTGAGTAATTTTAAAGATCTATTTTTTTGGCATTTTTTGCAAAAGGATAGATCACAATTGAAAGGAAGTGAAGTGGGAGAGAGAGGGGTGGTGGAATCGGAACATGAGGGTGAATAATTAATGACAGAATTTTAATTTTGGGTGAACTATCTTTTTAACATTCAAAGTTAGAGTATATGATTTACACGAATATGTTTTGATCTGTTGATTGTTAACTAAATGGAGGCATATCTGAATGCGAACTTGCAGTCGATTGAAAGAGGTGGGGGGTTAAGTGTCCTAAATGATTGGAGGAGTCTGGCAGACTTCACCAGTCTATTTATTAAGACTTACGAGGTCAAAATATGTAACATGCATGGACAAAATGCATTAATGTGCATTTAAAGCCAATTTTATTCTTGCTTTATGGACCTTGTACACCAGGGGTATTCAAGAGGTCAAACATTTTCAGCAAAGGTCTGTAAAAGTATTATTTAGAGGCCAATATGACATTGATGCATATGATAAATAATGCACATTTAAGAAATATTTATACATTTTCAAGTCTGCAGCAGTAGCTATTTGTTAGTAGTCTTAGCAAAACTGCCATGTTTCTTCATTATACTGCTAAAAAAGAGATACACAGCTACATACAGTACATACAATTTGAGTTTTTGATCGGTTGGAATGAAAACTGAGTATAGTGTCATTATTGTTTACATACTTGGTGCTTACATTGCAAAGCTATTAAAAAGGTAACACTTTAGTATAGGGAACAATTCTCACTTATTAGCATGCCTATTATTAACATAGTGGCTGTTTATTAGTACTTATAAAGCACCTATTCTGTATTCTACATCCCTAATCCTACCCAATACCTGAACTTAACAACTACCTTGCTATTAATAAGCAGCAAATTAGGAGTTTACTAAAGCAAAAGCCGTAGTTAATTGTTTGTTAATAGCGAGAACTGGACCTCAAAATAAAGGGTGCCATTAAAGCTTTAGCTTTTGTTGAAGTTAGTTTAATATTGTGTTTTGTTCAACACAAGAACTAGTCTGAGATCAAACAATAATTGGCGGACCCCCTGGTGAAAAACCCTGGTGTACACTGAGAAGAGTACATAATTACGCCTATGTGCTTTTTGTATTTCAGTAGCAAGCCAATGGCATTACAATTCCTTTGAACACGTTGTTTTAAAGCAGAAATGTTCTGAAATAAGTGACAAAATGTAGATAAAAATTAGCAGTTGTGACAAATTGCTTGTGATGTTCCTCATTTGTGAGTCGCTTTTGATTAAAAGCATCTGCTAAATAAATGCATGTAAATGTAATGTGTAAACAACTTTGTTGAGTATAATGAGAGCGGTCTAGTTTTGTCACATTACGCTGCACCACCAGTCAGTGCAGACATATTCTTGTTTTCTGTCAGCATTGTATATTTGTTAAATTCATTAATCGTGGCCTGGATTGAACCAATTCAAGGTCCAAATCTGGGCCGTGGTCGGCTAATTGACCTCTAATGTACACGCTCGAGGGAAAAATCAGTAAGATCCGTGTACACACTTGACAGATGTTTCACGACCTCTGCGTCCATTAATATAGTTCCATAACCTTCAATACCTGAATATGTTCACTTGAAGAATACACACTGGAAGATGTAATGGTTGCCAAGCGGGTTGACAGGGCTGTGAATCTTATACGATCTCTCTTTATGAGCATGAACGGTGACTCTCATAGATCCTGAGAGTTGAATAGCAGCATGCATCGGTGCACATGCTGAATCCCCAGAAGGCTGAAGGAATCGACTTCTGTCCTGCATGTCAGACATGTCAGTTTTCGCTCTGCTTTATTGAAATCACAATGTGCGGCCTCTTTATTAATGTGCGATTTTCACCATCTTTATCCGAGCATGTGGTTGCCATGGAGGTTGGACCTGTGCTCGGCAGCTTCCATTTGGTGCTTTATAGATCCGTGATGATCCCTCTGACATTCGCTTTGAGCCCTGAACTCACTAAACCATAGCCTGGTCTGCCAAAAAAAATTGTTTTCATTTTTCATTTCTTACTTTACTTTTGTTTCATTTCTTTCAGTAACCATTTTTCTACTCTATCTCTCTCTCTTTTTTCCTTTTTATTTAAGAAATATCACAGGAGCAAGACTGCTAGCATTCTGTTGCTTTGTGTCTGTAGTTTAATCAAAACTGTGGTGATGTTCAGTAGCTACAACAGCGGGTTTGAGAGTGTGATATTGCTTTCATTCAGATTATTTAAATTTTAACATTTTATGCATTGACTTTTAGCCAAAGCGTATTGCAGTGTATTCGCTGTATATATTTCATTAATTTACATTTTGGACAGAATTGGGAATTTAAAGGTAGTTCCCCAAAAAGGCAAAAAATATTTCTTGCTTTGGACATCAAGTAACACAAAACAGCAACTCATTTATTTATTTATTTATTTATTTATTTATTTATTTATTTATTTATTTATTTATTTATTTGTTTGTTTGTTTGTTGTTTGTTTAATTTAAACCATAATGATAAATTAATAAATTATTATTATTATGCTTAATAAATTAACACTAAAATGTATTCATTTATTGTTGTTGATATTATTATTATCATTTGTTAAAAAAAACTGCAATGATAAATTAATACATTTAATAATATTGTTATTATTATTTGTAATACATTAACACTAACAACAACAATAATGTATAAAATATATTGATTTATTGTTGATATTATTATAATAATATTAATATTGATAATACACTAACACTAACAATACAAATTTATAAAATGTATTCATTTATTGTTGTTGATATTGTTATTATTATTACTATTATTCATAATACATTAACACTAACAACAATTTATAAAATATATTAATTAATAATATATACAATTTAAAACAACGATAAAATAATACATTTATTATTATTATTATTATTAATACATTAACACTAACAACAACAATAATGTATAAAATATATTGATTTATTGTTGCTATTATTATAATAATATTAATATTCATAATACACTAACACTAACAATACAAATTTATAAAATGTATTCATTTATTGTTGTTGATATTGTTATTATTATTACTATTATTCATAATACATTAACACTAACAACAATGAAATGGATAAACTGTATTAATTCATTGTTGTTGATATTATTATTATTATTATTATTCACAATACATTAACACTAACAACAATATAATTGAATAAAATGTATTAATTTATTGTTGTTTATTATTATTATTATTATCTTATTTTTAAACAACAGTGATTAATTAATACATTTAATCATATTATTATTATATATATATTTTAAAACATTATACATTCATAATACATAACAACAACAACAACAATCCTGTATAAAATGTATTAATCTATTGTGTTTAAATTATTATTATTATTATTATTATTATTATTATAATTATTATTATTATAAAATCATAATTATGAACTGCATAGACCCAATACTATTCAAAAATCTTTTGAATTTCAATAGTTTTATGATTTTTTTCTTCTTTTAAAACTTGAAAAGGCTATTTATTTAGCTGTCCTACCAATGCATGCTTATAAAGTTAAAGGTTTTGTATAGTTGCAGTTAGTTTAGTTAGAATCAGACATGCACGATTTTTGGGTTGAGATCACCATTGAACACCAGTTGAGATCCATTGACCTCCATGACTTGTTGAGGATCAGTTGAAAATGAACTCATCTCATCGATTTACTGACATTACTTGTCCTCCCAAGATTTTATCCTACATATGATGTATACAGTAATAGCCTTAACATGACAAAAAACTGCATTTGTTCATCTGCTTGGTGCAGATCTTGCCTCTTGACCTTTAGATGTCAAGCACGATGACATTTCAGCTATAGTGATGAAAAAGACCTTGTCTTCTTTTGTCATTAGTACACAATTCATGTTACACTACATTCTCCATTCCTTTTAAGTCATGTTCAGCTCGCTAGTTCTAGTTGTCGTTGCAACCAAACAGTGAACATCCACTTGTATTCCAGAAGGGGAAGCATAAACCAAACCTCGGAAGGCTACAGCCTGAACAAACTTTAGCTGATATCGACTAACTGACAGTGGAGAGAAAAATACTCTCTATTCAGACATGAGTAACACCAATAAAAAATAAGGAAGCACCATAAAGCTTTAACAACTCTCCACTAGCATGGACTGTGTTGACTTGCTTGCTCCAGCACATTTTTAGGGATTTTCAAATGTTCAGACGATGCCTGTTTGGCTGAGTAGATTAATTTACACTTGGCTTGTTGTAAAGAAATGCTGAATGCGAAAAAACTACGAACGGGGACCTCGCACGGCTGGAGGAGCCATTCCGTTTCATTAGGAACTGGAGCAATGCCTCATTACCTCCATTAATCTATTAAACAAAGCATTTGAAAATGCAATATGCTTTCTATAATAACTTTTCACAGGTTTATTATGAACAGGTTTGTTCACAGAAAACATATTGTGTTTTTAATTGCTTTTACACTAGGGTGCTGCAATGCGTTTGCTACTGTAGGGTGTTGTTTGCTAGCACAAGTCAAAATAGACAAAAGAGAGCCTATATGGCTTCAATTAAAGTCTTTTTTCAGTCTTTTTGTTGCAAGGTGAAAATTTCAACAAGCCAAATGATTTGCATTCTACTATGTGCTTATCAAAAGTTGTGTTTTAAGGAATAGTTCACCCAAAGTTTGTCACACCCCTGTGGTCTGTTTATGTTGGTTTCTCCCTTCTGTGCCCATATATGGCTTTTCCTGTTCCTGTCCTTGTTAAGTCATTATTAGTTAATCACCCATACCTGTTCTTGTATCATTAGCACCCCTTTATAAGTTGCATTCAGTTCAGTGTTTGTTGTTCGGTCTGGTACATGAATGTTTCTACTCTCTTGTTGTGGATTTACTTGTGGATTATAATAAAGACTTTATCTTTTACCTTCGTCTTCGTTTGCCCCTTCCTCTCACGAGACGTGACAGAAGACCGGGCCTTTAAAAGAAAGGAAGGGCTGACGACTCCAGGGGGCAGACTGACGGCGGCAGAGCAGGTGGAGGTGGAGCCCGAGGAGGAGACGGAGAGCCGATGATCCAGGGCGACACCTAGGATCCGGAGGCGGAGATCCGGAGGTCCACAGCGGAGCCGGAGCGACAGAGGACTGAGGCGCAGCCGGAGGAGTGGAGTTCTGAGGTGATAGCAGGACAACAACCGACCAAGGCGGAGCCGGAGGGATGAGGGAGCCCGGTGGAGCTAGTGGGCCGACGGGCGACGGTGGGAACGAGGGAGCTGAGAGCCAGGGTGAAGCCGCTTGGTCCGAGGGCCGAGGCGGAGTCCGAGACTCTGAGGCTGGAGGCGGAGACGAGGGATCCTCCAGCCATGACGCCGATAGAGACTGGCAGATCCGCGGCGAGCCCACTGCACAGATGGTGGGCTGAGGGTGAGCAGCAGCGCTGTCAGGCGACAGCAGTGGTGGGACTGAGGCAGCAGGGACGATAGGAGGAGATAACAGAGGGGGGTGGGTGGGAAATCCAGGCAGGCAGATAGTTCAGAGGATGGTGGAAGAGAGGGCATGTCTTCAAATATATTCCCATAGAAATTGATCAAGTCCTGTTCCACAAAAATATTCGCAGAGAAATCTATCAAATCCAGTTCAATATCTTAGTGTCCCAGATCCAGACTTTGCTCACCCTCTGTCAGCTCTGCCGTGGGCTACCATCATCGCTGTGGCCTGGGTCTCGCCTGGCTCCTCCTGCCCCGAGTCCATTCTGTCTCCTTCCTGGCTCCTTCCTCTGTCTGATCCACCCTGGACCCTTCTGTCTCCTCCATGGCTCCTCCGTCTGTCGGATCCACCCTGGACTCTTCTGTCTCCTCCATGGCTCCTCCCTCCATCTGAGCCGCCCTGGACTTTGTTTGTTGTCCTCCTCCTCATGGGAGTCCATTCTCAGCCAAAGCCTCCTCCTACACTGACTTTGTTGCCATTCCACATCCACTCCTTTGTTTTTTTTGTTTTTTTTTTCTATGGTGTGAGGTCACGCCTTCCAGGAGGGGGGAGTAATGTCACACCCCTGTGGTCTGTTTATGTTGGTTTCTCCCTTTTGTGCCCATATATGGCTTTTCCTGTTCCTGTCCTTGTTAAGTCATTATTAGTTAATCACCCATACCTGTTCTTGTATCATTAGCACCCCTTTATAAGTTGCATTCAGTTCAGTGTTTGTCGTCCGGTCTCGTCAATGTGTACATGAATGTTTCTACCCTCCTGTTGTAGATTTACCTGTTTTCGGAGGTACCTGTGGATTATAATAAAGACTTTGTCTTTTACCTTCGTCTTCGTTTGCCTCTTCCTCACACAAGACATGACAAAGTTGAAAATTTTCTAAAAATTTACTCACCTTCAGGTCATCCAAGATGCAAATGAGTTTGTTTCTTCATTGGGACCGATTTGAATAAATGTCGTATTTTGTCACTTGCTCACCAATGGATCCACTACAGCGAATGGGTGCTGTCAGAATGAGAGTCCAAACAGCTGATAAAGACATCACAATAATCCACACAACTCTTGTGAAGTGAAAAGCTGCATGTTAGTAATAATAAATCTATCATTAAGACATTTCTAACTAGAGCTATAACAAATTATATATATATATATATATATATATATAATTTATTATTATTTTTAAATAACAGATTAATCGAGTGATTAATACAATGATTAATTGGCTAATCATCGATTCTTTCGCTGGTGAATCAGTACGCTTTGTTATATTATTTAGCTTTTACAATTAGCTAAAATATTCAATTACACATATTAGTTAAATAGGGTATTTACTTCAGTTTTTGAAAATGTCAAACAACTATATTACCTTTGCACAATTATAATTATTAGGCGATCATTTTTTACAATACAAATACACAAAATTAGATCATGGAGACTATCTCATTCACCATTTAATTAACTTTATGAAAAAGTAACTGGCTGACTGATGCTTTATTCTGCTTAACATCTTTTGTAAGTCATATAGATATGAAACAAAATAAATTGTATTTTTGCATAAATAATTTTTTCCCAACACCTTATAGTGTTACAATAATAAAATAGTTAAGCTTTAATCTGTTCAAACCAAACTATGGCTTTAATGTAATAATATTATTTATTTATTCATTCATTAGCCGGGTTTCCATCCAAAGTTGTGAATTTAACAGTATGCGCAAAAAATTTTTTTTTTTTCAAAATTTAAATATAGCATAAAATATTTGCGAATAAGCACCGTTTCCATCCAATGAGTCAAAGAGAAAAAAAAAAAAAGTCACTTCCTGATAAAGAAAAATAGGAGAAGCCACTGAGTATAATAATTTTCATATATGTGACCCTGGACCACAAACCCAGTATTAAGTAGCACGGGTATATTTGTAGCAACAGCCATCAATACACTGTATGGGTCAAAATTATCGATTTTTCTTTTAAAAATAAAGATCATGTTCCATAAAGATATTTTGTATATTTACTACTGTAAATATATCAAAACTTTGTTTTTGATTAGTAATATGCATTGCTAAGAACTTCATTTGGACAACTTTAAAGTCAATTTTCTTAACCTTTTGATATTTTTGCACCCTCAGATTCCAGATTTTCAAATAGCTGTATCTTGGCCAAATATTGTCCTGTCCTAACAAACCATACATCAATAGAAAACTTATTTATCCAGCTTTCAGATGCTGTATAAATCTCATTATAATTTTTTTTAAAAATTGACCCTTATGACTGCTATTGTGGTCCTGGGTCACATATAATAAATTACATGTGCCTCAGAGAGAGCAGACAAAACACAATAAACTTAAAACTTAAAAAAAAAAAAAAACCTTTTGGAGGCAGATGCCCGCTGTTTGGCAATGCAGTCTTGTAAGACAGTTCTGGGAGGCAATTATACAGAAACACTTTGACAACAGATGCTCAGGCATTTCAGAATGACCATAACAACATTTCAGATGCTATGCAATGAGATTGGTACACTGGTTAGTCAAGTTATCCCATCCCATAGTGCAAAGTCACACTACTTTTTTAGTGCGCATAAAGGAATTTATTCGAAAAATGCGTTTCCATCTCCCATTATTTGCATTAACTAATTTTTGCACAATTCAAAAACCACCTCAAGCGAGCGTAAAATCTTTTTTGTGAATAAAGTGTTTCCATCAGTCGTTTCTGATTCAATACTTCAAAATTTGCATAAAAACAGTGTGATGGAAACATTCAATGATAAAAGATTCTGTTCTATTCATTTACTAATAAAAGATTTCATCATTAGCTAGCTCCACCCTGGAGAGCTGCTTTATAACATAAAATGAAATTGTAATTATAACCAAAAGTGACACCGACACTGCATTTACATGTTTAATACTGTAAAGCTGCTAGCTCTATATAAATAAACGTGACTTTACTGGAGTGCCGATTGCAGAGCTGGTGCAAACTTACCCACATCGCTATGATCAGATGCTTTCTTAAATGCTGTTTTCTCACCACTGTCATTTTGTGTGTTTATTTCGTTAATGAAGAGAAAGCTTGCAGCGGATATTTACATATTCCTCTAAACACTGCTCTCAGCAGCATCTGGTATGACTGCCTTTACACTCCGACTCTCATAAGCATAGTGTCTGTCTTCTTCTCTATAAATTGCATCCATGAAAATCTTCTGTATAGTGCATCCGTATAGTCTTGTGCTACAGGGCCACACTGGTCAAACCGTATTATTGCAGCCCTTCACATTTGGTAAAATATTTGTCAACAATTTTTTCTTGGCAACATTGTTGATAATGTTAAATAATTGTTTCAGATCAGCGCTGTTGGACTGGCTTGTGGGCAGTGCGCTGTTGCGCTTCGGGTGTCCCGAGTTCGAATCCTGCCTCGTGGACCTTTCCCGATCCTACCCCATTCTTTCTCTCCCACTTGTTTCCTGTAATATCTCCACTGTCCAATCCAGAAAAATGCAGAAATGCCAAAAAAATCATTTCAGGCCTACTTCAGACCATAGCTTCTAGTACATAATACTGCACTTTTCTGAAAGAAAATTTGTTAATGAGTTGTTATCTGAAAGTACAACAGGGAATGGTGACTTTTTCCACTTTTACAAAGCATTATTGTAGTATATGGACTGGTATTATGATCAGAAGCAATGGTTTAAAGTTAAAACTCCTTAATGATAAATTTGTTTGTTACAAACATACAGCTTTCACTTCACGAGACATTAATTGATTGACTGGAGTCGTGTGAATTTTGTGATGTTTTTATCAGCTGTCTGGACTGTCATTCACCCATTCACTGCAGACGATCCATTGCAAGTGAATGAAGATCTTGGATGAACTGAGGGTGAGTACATTTTCAGGAGATTTCATTTTTGTATGAACTACTCCGGTAAAGCTTAGGGTCAAGGGTTTGTTTAGAGGTGGAAAAGGTGCCTTTTTGACTCATGCAAGTCTGAAGGGTTTTTTCAACCACTGCCACATCATCTTTTGACCCAATTGGAATGTTTTCTTGACCCAAATTTGATCTCCATCCCACAGGGTTGGCCTTTAACTTCTGTTAACTCTCTTCATTGACATATTCCTTTGATGTGTCCACATTGACTGCACTGATACAACAGTATAGGTTAACCTACTGCATTGATCCCGGAAAAGACTTGCTTTTTCATTCACTGCACTCTCCTCTGGCTCCAACTGGACTGCTATTTAAAGCCTTGCTTTTATAACACGCTCATTAAATTAACCTTAATGTCAAAGTGGTGTAGCTACAATTGTTTTTTCGAAGGAGTCAAGGGTAGGAGAAACAAAATGTTCTCATTAATTATTGCCCAAGTGTTGTTCAGCTGATGAAATGACATTTGTGTTTATTTCTGGACTCAGGTGAATAGTCCATGCGCATCTGGTTTTCAAACGTGTCATGTTTGGATTGTAGCTAATGGATTGAAATGAACGTTAGCAATGTGAGTGAAAGTGCATTGTTTGTAATGCATCTGAATTTTATGATTACATGCTTAATTTAGAATATAGTGACATAGGCCATTATTTTGCTGGTGTTTCTTTATTAGTGATCGTTATATTGGCGATCCACACATTGGTGAGTTCCATAATAAAGCATTTAATTGGGAAACCTGCACATTCGAGTTTCTGTGAGAGCTTCACAGAGTTTCTGTGCAGTGAAATGCATCTCAACTCGAAGTGCAAGAGCTAAAATCTTGCTATATCACTTTCTAAAACCTTGGCCCAGAGGGGAAAGCTCCCACTGTGCGAAAACTTCGATTCAAGCTGAGCTTCTGCCTGCACAGAGAATTCTTAATTCGCACATATCGCCGGGAATATCATTGCAGCCCTCGAATGTCATCCCATTTAGAGATATTATGATTTTCTAGTACTGCATGGAGTAGTATGTGACAGATCTGATCTGATTTTAGAAAGGTCACCTGTCCATTTCAGGTAGCGAAGTAATGGAGTTGACATCCCTCCATTTTCTTCTGCCCTTACAGCCATGAGTAATGCCACACTAGCTTCCAAAAAAGTGCACTCGTGCAGTCTTAGCCAGGTATTGATGGCTTTATTCAGTATTTTCACATCTATTTTGGAGTTGTGTTTGGCAGGCATATTTGCCCTGGCAAATGAGACACACGCAGGTTAAATATGTTCGCAATCATTTTCAAAAACAATTTAACATGCGGTGAGCACGTGGACGCCGAATGAAAGGCATCATATGAAATCCTGCGATTTGAGTCTTTTAAAAGCGAAAGTGTGGATAAGCTTTGTGATTACGAGGAGGAAAAATGACTGAGTGATTTGATTAATCTTCAGAAGCTCCACAAGCTCGAAGCTGACCAGCGGGGCCGTCATTTTAGGATAAAATTAGTGCATGTTTCCTGTGTATAATAATGCTGGTCTCTCAGCTGGCTGTGGTTTGTTGATGTCCAGCAGGTTTAAATAACCAATTAAAACTCATTTCCCTTTTTTCCTCACGCTCTCTTTCTCTTTCTTATGTTCGTTCTCTTTCCTTCCTCCCTGCGGTTCGATAATTGTTAAGCACACAGCATGTAAAATTCTTGGGCTAAGTCGGCCGATTTTATTGATGGTGTTTTTGCCTGGGCTGGTAAATGCTCTGATCTGTTGTGGCTCAGACGTGACGGTGTCTTCCATGTGTAACGTGCTCTGCGAGGGAAATTCAAGATTTTTTGGCTGTGAGTTCTTGTCTGCGCTCTGATACGAATGCAAATCTAATTATCTTGACTATGTCTTGGATTTTAGCTGAACAAAATGTGTGACTTGGACTCTATCTCATCTACATTCAGATTAAGCAATAAGCCAGGAGACAGGAGATCGTATAGTGATTTTATAATTGGTACATTTGTTAAGCAAATGTATTAACTACCATCTTTCTGGTATAAAATGTAGTCCTTTGATAATCATAGACTTCTGTATTGTTGGAAGGCTGCATTGACTAATCATAAGGAATAAGGGGTATTCTTTGGCATAATGTTAGGTTCTTAAAATCACATTAAACGTGGTACAATCACTGTACCGCATGACCTTAAGTTGCTTAATGTAATAAAACAGCAACAGCAATATAATAAACTAATTTCAAATTATTATTAGGGGTTCAAGCACGTAGCGCTGAAACCCTGTTGTAATTGTTAAAATAGTCACAGATCAGCAATCGCCATGTAAAACTGACTGTGCAGACCGAACCATAAGTCACAGAGACTTAAAACTTGGAGGGATGGTAGTACTCACACCAACGACAATGTCACAAAGGCTTGCCCCAATCTGCCTGACGGGGGCGCTATGGTGATCAATAGTATGAAATCGATCAGAACTCTTAAATCCAGTCAGTTGCAGGCTCAAATGTCTTATGTCGATGGAATCTTTGGCTTATGTAGACAAAACGCACACCTCAGATTCGATTGTGAGCCTGGTAAAATTTTCAGGTATTTCACATTTTTCGAAAAACCCACTTTTGCAGAGTAGTCTTAGGTTTTTCACCCGATTGGAACCAAACCATCTTTCAGTGTTGAAAGATTCTCTGTAGCATGAATATCAATAATTATCAAAAAAAAAAAGTTGAACTTTCGACTCACCAAAACGTTTGAAAAGGGCAGGGCAACTCTTAGTAAAATGCCTGTAACTCCTGGACGGAATGAGATATCTCTGCCAAACTCAGAACACTTAAAAATGGTGGAGGGGAAAAAAACATAAAAATGGCTATAACTGCGCAATCATTTGTCCTATTTACAAAAAAATCTGTTTGCCTGGTCTTGGTCCGAAGTGCTACAATTGTCTATAAGGACATTTGCGTATCTCAAAAAACGCACTGGCCCACGAAGTTAGAGCACCTGTTAGACAAGGTTAATGGAAGCCGATCAGAACGAAACCTGGTGGGCCTGTTTGACTCATGGCCCCAAAGGTTTGAGAGAAATTTGAAAGAAATCGGCCACTGGGGGCGACATTGCTTTTTTTTAAGGGCGTAAACGATTGTATGTCGCACAGTTTTTCGCACATACACACAATATTCATATCAGATTATAGTGCTCCTCATTCCGGACAACTTTGCCTCTAGAATTACTGCTGACAATCAAATCATTTGTTAAATGATTGCAGATTTAAAAAAATCTGCTCAATCTGGAAAACATACTAAACAAAACACTGCAGTACAATTCTCTGGACTCTCTAGGCCAATAAATTGTGGACAAATTGTCCTGTATGATATGTAATGTCTTTGTCCTTGTATGTTTTAATGCCTTAAGCACTTGAACCCCAGTAATAACTGCTCGCAGCTGTATGTATTATTAATATTATTATTATAAATCCTACCATTGCACGATTAAATGGTTAATTATTGATTAATTATTAATAATTATATGATTAATTATTAGTTCTACTATAAAATGGTGGCAACAGCAATATAATAAACTACTCTAAAAAAGCGCTGGTGAAATATCAACAAATCAAGCAAATGGGTTGTTTTGACCCAGTGGTTGGGTTAAATGTTTTACCTAACCATCTGGGAAGTTTTATTTAACTCAACTATTGTTTAAAAATTACTATATGGCTGGCTTAAAATGAACGCCACATAAGCTGTAAATTAAATACAACCTTATAATAATTACTAAAGGCATCAGCGAAAATCAAAAGGTGAACATTTATTAATAAGCAATTTAAAAGGTTCCGCAATTGATTTGTTAAGCAATAGTTGAGTTAAATAAAACTATACCCAGAACGCTGGATTAAGCATGTAACCCAACCGCTGGGTCAAAACAACCCAGTCACTGGGTTTGTCCATATTTCACCCACTGCTGGGTTGTTTTTAACCCAGCATTTTTTGTGTCATTTTAAATTATTGTTGTTAATTATCATAAACTACATAAACCCAAAATGATATGCAAAAATGTGTTTAGGTGTCTTTTGAATTTAAATAGTTTTATGAATATTCTCCTCCTTTTTTTTTTAAAGATGAGAAGCATGTTTATTTCGCTCTCCTGCAAATGCATATGATTAATTGCTTAATTATTGGTTAATTTTTAACAATGCTTAATTGTTGGTTAATTATTAATAACAAAAAGGCAGCAAAAGTAATACAGATTTTTTTTTCATTATTTGCATTGTACTTGCTGTACACTTATATTATGTAAATATTATGATTAGCATCAACATCCGTCTGCCGTGTAATATGTAAAGGAGAATGTGCATTCAGATGTTAATTATTGCAAAATAAACCCTGACAGGTTGATCAAGAACCCAAAGCACTGAGGAAAGGTTTATTTTGCGATGAAATTCACTCATAAAATATTGATTTAAGCCCTACATAGAGTCCTGATCAACCTGTCAGTGTGTATTTTGCATTAATAGCAGCTTGCCTGTGTATTATCTGGCATATTATACAACTACTTACATTATAAATAAATATTTGGTTATGAAATATTGATTTTAATGATTTTATTCTCATAAGACTGTGGAGAGAAAGAACAGAGTTCATATACTGTACGAAACAATGGCTTCCCAGATGAACTGTCAGTCATTCTGTTGCTGAAGGCAGTGGTCATTATTATGAAATATGTGACCACTGAATACTGTAATTGACCAATCAGAATCAAGTATTACTGTAATAACATTCATTAGTCTGTCAGCTGTTTGGAAATCAGTGAAGCAACTTGGGCATTAAAGTGTGTGTGTGTGTTTATCAGCATGGTACTGTGATTTTGAAAATGCCTCTATAAAATCTGAATGCGGAGTCTGTTTGTATAATGAGGATTGTGATCCGGTCACTAGACGAGGTTTCACAGACATCTTTAAATGTATATAGAAGTACACCCAGATCCAAGAGTCGTGGATGGGCTTTCCATCAGAGCCCATCTGGATTCTGGTGGGATGACAGAGAGGAAAGGGCAGCTTCACTAAGCTGATTCATTCTACAATAAGAGGTATAGCTACTTTGTATCCTGTGACCTTTCCAGCTGTCTCACTCTACTCTCACACCCCCAGAGTCTGTCAGTTTTACTGATCAGCTACATTATGCCACAGCGTTCTGGTCAGGTTCCACAGCCAGCGGATATCACCGCTGAGTGGGTTTCTGGGCATCTCTCTCTCCTCTGATTGTATCATGGAGGTCTGATAGGGTGAAACACTAGATTCATAGTCTCTCTATTGCATTTTAGTTTGTTTTATTGCACGCTCGTCAAAGTTCGTTGAACTCTTGCATGTCAGAAGAGCACGGATGCTAATTTCAGTCTGTCTCCTACCTGCGAAACCGGATCTGATAAGTTGAGCATATTCGCTCATATATAGAGAACTGCATTGCATTCGGAGCAGCACGGTATATGTGGAAACTCACAGATGTTATGATACCTTTCCTCATCATCATCCAATGAGAACTGCCAAGGAAACAGCTCTCTGAAACAGGAAACGGCACTCAGACAGAGGCGCGGTGGCGTAATATAACTGCAGGGTGCTTATCTGACCCCGACAGTGTGCTGATGCTCCCAAAATATTACTTGAATGGCTCAGTTTTTGATGCCAGATTATGTACTTTGTGAATAGCATTATCCTATACATTTAATAATTTAGTATATACTTTGCACAGTATGCAAATGATGTGCATGGATTGAGCTACTACATTTGTCAAAATGAGGAAATGCAACACACTGAGTAGAATACTGTATCCCACAGTGCAATGTGCTCAACTCAACCTTCTCTGATAAATGGACCAGAAGTAATAGTAAAAGTTAAAATGCAAAGTAATGTCTGTAATGAAGATTATGAACAAACTGAATTATACTGAATTAAACATCCAACAGAAATGTAGCATACTAGCATTTAAAATGTTTATAATTGCATAATTAATAATTTTGACCCATACGATGTATTTTTGGCTATTGCTGTATATAATAGACCATGACTGGTTCTGCGGTCCAGGGTCACATATTATCACTCAATCCTTACTATTTATTGCAATATATTGTATGTATACAGTAGATATAATGCAATTTTTTTGCATTCATTGAATGGATGACATGCAACATTTGTAAAATAAAATAAATAAAAAATTACTTATACAACTTGATGTACTATTTCCATTGTAACAAATTATGTCAGCGACAAATGATAAAATCTTTATATTCTGATTTCATTAGATTTGATTGGACTGACAAACTTCTAACATTAACATCTAACTATTTAACTAAAAGTACTGTTGGAAATATGTGTCATTGTATAGTGCACTGAAAAAAAAGTGTTGATAACATTGAATTAAATGTGATTTTTTCAGTTTATAGTATTTAAAAATTGTTTTTGTAAGTATAAAAATTGTAGGATTTTATTGATAAAATCTTTTTTTTGTTTGTTTGTTTTTTTGCAATTTGCTACACATTTAATTAAGTTAATTTTACTGCTACTGATCTGTACAATTTACCTGTTACTGTCGAGTAAAACCTATCTACTATTGAAAATAAATTTAGCAAAGAAAATAAGTAACGTTAGCTTGGCCAGTAAAAGTTTGAACAATTTTTGCTTAGTCAAAGCTTTCTTGGCAATACTTTATTAAATATAGCTCTGAATTAAACCATGCTTTTAAAGTCTTTGTGTTACTCAGAAAAATAAATAAGTAAATAATACAATAAATATCATGTAGACACCATTTCTATATGATTAATAATGCAGCACTCACCCAAACATAGAGATTTCAATACTTTGTACACAATAAACAATGACATTAACGTTCCGTGAATAATTTTTGAGTATGAATCTGTCATTCTGAATAGAAAATGAACTCCAGATGTAACAAACTCACAAAATGATAAAAAAAAAAATCAATGATAAAACTGTATAAATAAAGCTGGAAAACAGCAAAAAAAAAAAAAAAAAAATAAAAATAAATAAATAAATAAATCAGCCTTGTCAGCCCCAATGCATGAACACCAGTATCAGAAAACGGGATATAAATAATCATATCTGTTTTTTAAGATGATAACTCAAAGCCACATTGTAGCATACTGTACTGTTGACTGAAATATCTAATGCCACTTACTGTAAACATTAGCCAGCAAACAGTGTATACTGCACAGTATTCAGTATACATCATAGTATTACTATTACTAACACAGCCTAAATTTGACCCAGCGCAAAGCAATAGGCTTATCTTTGGCAGAATATCTGCTCAAGTCAGCTTCTGAAATGTCTGAATGTCTTCTCTGTCTTGTTGACATGTACAGTACATTGTTTGTCAAGACATCCGCTCAAATAACCCTTTTCGCAATGCCATTCTGAAGCACTCAAGCGAACCGTAGTTTACTGAAGTTGTGAGTCTAAAGTATTGACTAAGAATAAAAAGGGTAAGTGCACATGCACGTGTGGGAGCGAGTTAATGCGATATGTGCGGTATATCCCTCCATGCCGCTGATGTGCAGGTGGCCTTTAAAAACAGCCTGAGTGAAGCGGCGTCTGGAGTTTCTCCCACTGAAGTCAGCCTTCAGAGCAGAACAGTGTGAAAAATCCAAACCCATCAGCCCAGATGGAAACTGTGAAAGTTGGGTTCTGTAGGCTGGAAATGTGGGAAACCACCTGCAGAAAGTCAATTAACACAGGCCTGACATCCAGCATCACAACACAGGCCTACAAACAGCGGATTCAAATTCAGCAGACCTGCATGCCTGCCGATAAAGCCACGCACGTTAGAAGCCGCGCAACAATTTGCCGCCTAATACAGAGCGTGAAAGTGAATCCATCACCAATATCCATTCGTGGTACACTTTTCTTTTCAGTTTTTTCCCCCTTCTTTTTTCAATTTTGCAAAGATGCAAGCATTTATTTAGAGTGAGAAATAACAACATCACTGATCTCAAAGTGTTCAAGTCAATAAGTTAGTTAGCCTCCTAAGGTTATCTGACTGGACATTTTGTAGATAATGTTAATCATAAAGTCACAACAGTTTTCAGGCATGTATATATAAACAGAATGAATAGAACACAGCATTTTTTGGCTTTCCAGTATGTATGTTATCAGTGCTATTTCATGCTACATTTTTCTAGCTTTTTTTTAAAATTAAATCACAACATGTTTAATTCTGTTCAAGTTTTAAAAAAAGCAAAGCTCAGCCAAAAATTAAAAATCATCATACTCAACTCATACTCTGTTTATATGTTTATATGACCTGTTTATCATTTGAGAAAATGCTGCATACTATAAAAATTCATTATTGCATAATGTGAAATGCTGTTCAAAAGTGTGGGTTGAACAGCATTCAGCAGGTTTTTTTTATTATTTTTATTTAGATTTTTTTTTTTTTTTTAAGACATTATTACTTTAAATCAGGATGCAATAAATCGATCAAAAGTGACTACATTTATACTGTTTCAGAAGAGTTCTAGTTCAAATAAAAGCTGGTCTTTCGAACTTATTATCAAAATCATGGTTTCCACAAAAATATTAAGCAGCACAGCTGTTTTCAGCACTGAAAATGATTTAAAAATGTTTCTTAAGCAACACATCAGGATATTAGATTGATTTCTAAAGGCTCATGTGGTACTGAAGACTGGAATAATGCTGCTGAAAATTCAGCGTTGCATCACAGGAATAAATTACATTGTAAAAATTTAAAAAAAAAGTTATTTTAAATTTTAATCATATTTTCCACAATATTACTGTTGTTGATCAAAGAAAAGCAGCCTTGGTGAGCATAAGAGACATCTTCCTATAAAACATTTCTTACTGACCTCAAACATTTAGTTCAGTATATATACTGTACTGTACATATTTGCAGATTTTCAGTTTTAAAATATAGGGGACTTTTTAAAAAAAAAAAATCTTTATTTTGAGTTTTTATTTGATTGTGCAAAAGTCCAGTTTCAACATTGTTTACTCACGTTTTTGAAAATGGAAAAAAAGGAGAATAAAGTGACCATATGAGTAGTCCATGCAACTTGTGTGTTACATTTACAGTCTTCTGATACTTTATGATAGCTTTGTGTAAGGGACAGGCTGAAATCTGTTGCAGCTTCTTTTGTGTTCCATAGAAGAAAGTCAGCCATAAGGGTTTGGAATGCCATGAGAATGAGTAACCGACTTCATTTTTGGGCAAACTATTCCTTTAAAGCATATCTGAAGAAAGCCAAATCGGGCACCCTGGGTTACGAATCCAACAAATAGTTGCTTGTACAAGGTTCTGCCCATCCTCTTGCTGCATGGCACCTATTATGTCCTTTTAACACATTTCCTGTTTCTTTCAGAGAGCTCTAGAAAGCACTCAGAAGTCATTGTGTCACCAGGAGGCCCTTTGTGCCTCCACAGGAAATGAGTTATAATGTTAACTGTTCTCCGTCATTGGAGAGCCCGTCGTAGACGGCTCTCGCTGGGCTGGTGAATAAACTGCCGGGGCTTTAATTGATTCCCCTGACTGTCAATAACAACAGAACGTTTTCAATGGAGACCCATTTTGGCCGAAGAAAGGGAGGCTGGGATGGACAGAAGGAGAATTTCTGGGTAGTGATGATGTGTATTTGGTCTCCGAACTGCAGGATTCGTCTCTTTTCTTCCTCCGAGCCCGGCTCCAATCCGAGGGTTAGGCAGGCCGCTAGCACAATGGTTAATTGAAATGCTCTTCTGTGAATGAGATTGGAGAGTGATCACGGGGGTCTCTGAATCATCCTCCTTACAATTCTGAGCAATTTATTGGCAAGGCTTACATGCTGTGCTTCAAGCATTATCAAAACAAACCATAGTGTCCATTCATACAGCTTCAGGAACATCTTGTGTACAGTTAGTATTGGTTTGCGTCATATGTGTAATGTCAGAATATAACAACTCTTTATATGATTCTCATTTTTGACTACAATCTAACATGACATGTATAATATGATGATAATATATCATCAATATAACATTTATTTGATCAAAACAGTAATACTGTGAATAATAGCACTGTGAAATATCATTACAATTTAAAATATTGTTTTTTAAATATATTCTAATGTGTGAATTATTCCTGTGATCCAAGGCTGAATTTTCAGAAGTCATTTCTTCAGTGTCACACAATCCTTCAGAAATCATTTTAATACGCTGATGTATATATAAATTATAAGTAAAAATCTTAATTATTCCAAACTTTTTTCTATCGTTGTGTACTGTAATAACCATAAAATGTTATTATTTAAATACTGTTTATATTTATAAACATTTATTTGTATTTATATAATACACTGTACAGTTTTCACCAGTTTTAACTTTTTTTTAACAGTTTTAACTAAAAAGTTCAGCAGCTGTCTTCAAATTTTAAGTAAAATCAACTTAAAACTACAAGTTATTTCAACTCACTACAATAAAGTGAGTTAAAATGACTTTTAAGTTGATTTAACTTATGAGTTGAAATGACTTGTAATTTTAAGTTGATAAAGTTTTTAAGTTGAAACTGGTGAAAACTTTTTACAGTGTATGCTATATTATTTTATGTATTTATTTGCTAATATATTTCGTTTGACTTTTTTTAAACATTTGGTATGCGGGGACAGTAAATATACTTTAAAGTATTTATAAAATATTTAAATATATTTTATATTTTATTTATGTATTTATTTGACAGTATATTTCATTTGACTTTTTTAACATTTGGCATAAGGACAATAAAAAAGAATTTTTTAAATATTTAAATATATTTAAAGTGTAAATTATTCATGTGATGCAAAGCTGAATTTTCAGAAGCCATTACTTCAGTGTCACATGATCCTTCAGAAATCATTTTTAATATGTTGATATACTAAAATAAATAAATAAATACTACTACTACTGCTATTACTACTATTACTAATAATATATCTTCATTTTTAGCAACTTTTGCCTACCAGTGTATATATAGTGTATATATAATAACCACACAATTTTACAATTCACATATTATTTATATTTATGTAATATGCTATATTGTATTCACGTATTTATTTGACAATATATTTCAGTTGACTGTTTAAAAAATTGTTATAGGGACAATTTTGTGAAGCTGACATTTTGGTCTATACATTGAGGCAGTTGAATTACAATAGTGTTTAACTGAATATATCACATGACAGCTTTAACATTTCAGATTCATATATGACTTTTTTTTTTGTACTTGAATTGTTATAGTAGTTTTTTCCAAATTCCTAATGTGCAACTTTCTCACTTTTGCTTAGATAATGCATCAGATATTAAGGGTGAAACGCTGAAGGAGCCTTTGTGCAAACACCCTTTGACAAGTGCTGTTCCCCCATGAGCAACACCCTTCATCCTGGGATGTCTGGTAAGCAGTTTTGCCATGTGTCCGTGTGGCCTATCCAAGCTGTGGTGTGAAAAACGTCCGTGACATTTGCCCCCAACTGAGGCCCTGCAAAGATGATCACAGCATTTATTATTCATTTATCATCTGTGAAATTATCTGTGTCACAATGGCAGGCGGGTGTTCCTGCCAAAATAGGACACATCCAGGGTCTTCACCAAAAGCGCGTTCATGCGCAAGATTACACTCATTACTTTAATGTGTTGTGCATAGTGCGTGCACCTACAGAGTAACTTGGGTCATCTTGAGTCCAGTTTTCCGATGTTTAAACACTACTGTAGTTTTAGAGAAACTATTTGCGAAAAGCTAGATTTTGTCTAAAATTATGCTGTTTCACAAGGCCGAGTTTACCAAGTGTAGCGTGTATTTAAGTTGACAGTCTGTTTTAAGATTAATTTAACCTCTGTGAAAAGCCAAACGCCTCTTATGTATTAATCAACCGAGGTCGTTGCTATTCATTAAACTACCCTTGTACATGTTGATGGAAACCCATTTTCGGGTCGGTAATGCATATGGTACATGATGTTAGAACAGAAGGAGTGAGAAAAAGAAAGAAAGAGTAAAAAAGAGAGGTGACCTGAACCCAAAGAGGATGAATCTGAGCCCCTGCGGAGTAAACATCCTGTAAAAGCAGCGCAGCCTAGATCTGATGTTATGGGAAGCGGAGTGGAGCATGTTCTTTCTTAACAGGGCCAAGGTACACTGCCAGGGGATGTGAACCTGTAATTCCTTTTCCCTGTTGCTTGAGTCAACACTGCACGTACAGACACATTCTCAAAGATACAGCAGACTGGAAAGATAGGTCACTACATTCAGAGTAACTCTGCACAAGAATATTTTTATAATTCCTGCAGCAATGTTTTCAACTCCAGACGTTTATCTATGTGAGTCATGTGCATTTTGCCCATAAGAACTCATTAACTAGTATATAAGCTGTTAGAGGTGAAGTGTGTAATATTTTTCGATGTCAAAATGCTTTTTTTTAGCCTACGTTTATATGCGAAAAACTGTTGGTGAGCCATTTGTAGCTTGATTCCCCTGTAAACACTGACTCTGTGGCGTTATTAAAACATTGATCTGTTTGTTTAAGTATCTTAGGCAATTAAAATAGCAAAACAGGCTCACCCAATAACGTGGGTTTGTTTGTTCATTGCTTACCTCAAAACAAAGCGTCTTTTTTTCATCGGTGGTCATTAAAAAGTTGTCTCATGCGGCATTCCGTTTACCTTGGAAGTCAGAGCTTCGAATGATGCTGAGTTGAATGCTTCCCAGTCTGAAAAACCAAGACTGATGTGTCCATTGTTAGCCATAGCAGTTGCAAAACACATACGAAAGTGATTTTTTTTGCACAGACAATGCCAATATATCATGTCCACTTGATAGGCTGGATAGTACTGTGATTTCAGAGGTTTAACTCTAATGTTATGAAGCTACGAGAATACTTTTTGTGCACAAAGAAAACAAAAATAACTAGTTTATTCAATGATTTCTTCTCTTCTGTGTCTGTCTTTGTTGTTTTTGTTTTCTTTGCGCAGAAAATGTATTGTCATAGCTTGGGCCTTGAATGTGTTAGTGCATTGCCGTCTACTGAGAGTCAGAAAGCTCTCGGATTTAATCAAAAATATCTTAATTTGTGTTCTGAAGATGAACAAAGGTCTTACGGGTTTGTAACGACATGAGGGTTAGTAATTATTGACAGAGTTTTCATTTTTGGGTGAACTATCTCTTTAACCCTTTAAGTGTCGCTCCCATTTTTGAACACAGACATAAAAATGCACTATCCGGACTTAAAGTTTTAGAATTCATGAATGGAAACATTTTGATGTACATTTTCAATGGTAATGTAATGTCTGATTTTAAAATGCCTTTCAAAGGATGAATTTTGAGATTTTAAGTTTTGAACTAATATATAATTTCTTATGATTTCTAAACTGCAATTGGGAAAAAGGCAATGAAAAAAGTCTTTTGTGACAAAGGTCAGAACTCATGTTATGATGTAGATTTTTTAGAAGTTGCACTCTTGACATATTTTAATCTATTACTTTTCTTACATAATTTGTAACACCAAAATATTGTCAAATATCTATTTAGGAGTCTTAGACCTTTCCAACAATGTATAGTTTGTCACAGTTAGATTAGGATTTATTTGTAATATGGTAAAGTAAACTTAGGCGTCCCACAGAGGGGACGGTGACAGTTAAAGGGTTAAATTTCCTATTGGGAGCTACCATAATATGTATATTATAGTAGCTATTTGTGTATTCTTGTAAAGTGCACATTTCAACCTTAAGTGTTACATTCGAGGTGGTAAAAAGTGCACATTTCTCTTGCTGTATTGTATCTCATATTTGAATAGACAGTTCACTGCAGGTGGATTATTCTTTGTTTCTTTGTTTGATATGTCTTGATAAATCATTTTAAGCAGCCTGGTGATTGAAAAATGATTTTTCACTTACCTAGTTTTCTTAGGTTCTTATGATCACAATAGGAGCCGCAGAACATCTGTTCATTTCAAGTAAGAAAATCGCTCAGCAGCTGAGTATAAAACCAGAATGGCAGTCGCATAAGATGAAAGGCTGCTGTTCAGAATAATGTTATATTGAACAGTACATAAGAGCAGAAACATGCTCTATGCAAGTAAGTAGATATAGATGTTATGCTTGGCCAATCCATTTGTGTTTCTTGAGTTTGTGTAGCGGTAAAATTCCTCAGTTGTCTTTTTAACTGTCTGTGTGCTATTTGAAGTGGATGTCAATAAACATGTTGACTTCAACTTAACCAGAAGGTGCAGTGCACACTTTGGCCCTAATGTGTTCTACAGTAGTTGACCTGCAAGTGAAAAGTAATTGTATGACAGTTAAACTAGCAGTGCTGACAATGCACCATATGTTATAAGAGAAAATGCTTTATACACTACCAGTCAAAAGTTTTTGCACAGTAAGATTTTTAATGTTTTTAAAGAAGATTTTTCTGCTCACCAAGCCTGCATTTAGTTGATCCAAAGTACAACAAAAACAGTAAAATTTAGATTTTTTTTTTTTTTTTTGCTGTTTACAATAATGTTATTTTAAAATGTAATTTATTCCTGTGATTTCAAAGCTATTTTTTTTTTGCATCATTACTCCAGTCACATGATCCTTCAGAAATCATTCTAATATTTTGATTTGCTGCTCAAAAACATTTTTATTATTATTATATTGAAAACAGCTGAGTAGATTTTTTCTTCCAGGTTTCTTTGATGAATACAAAGTTCAGAAGAACGGCATTTATCTGAAATAGAAATCTTTTGTAACATTATAAATGTCTTTGTCATCACTTTTGATCAATTTAAAGCATCCTTGCTAAATAAAAGTATTAATTTCTATAATCTATCTATAATTCTCCAAGCTTTTGTATGGTATAGTGTATAATGTTACAAAAGAGTTTTATTTCAGATAAATTCTGATCTTTGAATCTTTCTATTAATCAAAGAATCCTGAAAAAAAAAAATAATACTCAACTGTTTTAAATATTGATAATAATAATAAAAATTATGTTTCCTGAACAGCAAATCAGCATATTAGAATGATTTCTGAAGGATTGCTGAAACTTTAGTTTTGATCACAGGAATAAATTGCATTTTAAAATATATTCAAATAGAAAGCAGTTATTTTAAATAGTAAAAATATTTCACAACATTACTGATTTTGCTGTATTTTGGATCAAATAAATGCAGGCTTGTTGAGAAAAAGAGACTTCTTTAAAAAAACATTAAAAAGCTTACTGTTGACTGTGTATATTAAATAATCACGTGGTGATGCCGCTTTTTGGATAATTTTATTTTATTTATTGACAAAATTACATTCTTTAACCCTTTAACTGTCGCTCCAATTTTTGAACACAGACATAAAAATGCACTATCCAGACTTAAATTTTTATAATTCATGAATGAAAACATTTTGCAATATGATTTTGATGTACATTTTCCATGGTAATGCAATGCCTGATTTTAAAATGGCTTTCAAAGGATGAATTTTGAGATTTTAAGTTTTGAACTGATATATAATTTCTTATGATTTCTAAAACATGATAGGGAAAAAGGCAGCGAAGAAAGTCTTTTGCAACAAAGGTCAGAACTCATGTTACGATGTAGATTTATTTAAGTTCTATTACTTTTCCTACATAATTTGTAACACAAAAATATGGTAAAATATCTATTTAGAAGTCTTAGACCTTTCCAACGATGTATAGTTTATCATAATTACATT
The DNA here is from genome assembly GCF_022985175.1 of Labeo rohita. Classification (NCBI taxonomy): domain Eukaryota; kingdom Metazoa; phylum Chordata; class Actinopteri; order Cypriniformes; family Cyprinidae; genus Labeo; species Labeo rohita. The sequence goes on along the minus strand of NC_066882.1, from coordinate 19,485,192 downwards.
AGGATTTATTTGTAATATGGTGAAGTAATAATTTAAAGGGTTAAATTCAATATTTCGTCTTATAATGATTGACTGTTTAAAATTTGATTCTCACTTAAATGGGATCTAATTTTAGTTGTTGAAAAACTGTTTTTAATAGTGCAGTGTTCTTTATGTTTTAGTTATTCATTGTTAGTGCTTTTTATGAAAAGTATGACTTAATGTGATCTACACATTCTAACTAGCATGTCTTAGTTCAAGTTCACCTGTGCATTTGCATCATTTTGTGCAGATATGAGTTGTAATATTACATTATGTTGTGTATATATCTCATTAAGTAATTAATCTCATAGAGGATGCATTTGTGTAAGCTAACCCGCTAGAGCACATTATTTCAGTTTTTTTGTCATAAGTGTGTTTTAATTAAAATCAGTTTGCTGCCATTATTTTTTAGTAACCTCTTAATAATTGATGAGATTAAGAAAACCCTGTTAAAAAATTTAACGAGTCATTTTGATGGCGAGATTGCATGCACACAAGCCAAAAAAAGAATTATTCTGAACAAATCTATGCGTCACATTATTTCAAAACTCAAAACCGTATCATGTCACACTCTGTATTATCACTTTTTTTTTTTTTTTAAAGTAAATACCATAAAACAGTCCACTCATAGCCACATGGATTCAGGCAAAGCGCTTGTTCCTGCAATCACTCACAAACCTGCACACCGTGGTGAACATCAGGAGGAGGGAAAGTGGGGCAGGGGGTGTCCGTTAGTGGCCGTGGCCGTCCCTGAGGTCGTGGAGCGAGGCATCAATGAATGACACTCCCGCTGTCGCTCCCTCCAGCACAAATATAGGACAAACCGTTCCCAGCTCCATCGCTCTTCTCCTGTTTGCGGGCTTCAGTGAGTGAATCACGATCAATGGCCAAACAGGCAAAGAAACAAGATGGTGGGTGTCAGTCGGGTAATTTTGTTTACCTAGGAAGTTGAGCGTACCTTGCTGAGATGATTACAGGGTTATGATTGTTGTTATCAAGTCATTCATTGTACTCAACCTGCTGTCGCTTTCAATTATCACCGTTTGTGTCTTCAAATTTAAACCCGAGCCGCGGCGGCCCCCTGAGACTCGTATTACCTTTAAAAGAAAATCTATACGCATCACGCTCCTGTGTCTTCACGTTCCAGCCTTTGTTCCTTTGGCTTGCAGGTTAGTCTGTGTCGGCTTCGTAAATTGACGCGGCCTTTTTTAGGGGTCCTTTGTGTTCCCTCATCTGGGGCATGTGGGATTAGAGTTCAAGGACTGGCGAGGAGGTTCAACAGGCCTTTTCTTGTGGTCTACGGTCGAAAATACAACTGGTACTCTCTTAATGTGTTCGTAAATGTCCTCTGATTTTGCCGTAGGGGGTAGAAATCAGTGGTGCATTGTAATGTTTGTTCTGTTAGCTCATATTTCACATCACATTATGATCGTTCTTCAGCATGCAAATGGTTGTAGCGCTAATGAAGCCATCTTTGACATGAGTGATTCTGCTGTCAATGAGCGTGGGTGTCGCGTCGCTTATATAAATGGTGCAAATCAATGCAGTTGTTCTGATCAATGATTTCTGAGTATGTAAATGATGAGTTCATAACTCTTCAGCCTGGGTGCACATGACAAATATTGGTGAAATTAATTAAGCGTAACCAGCTACGTTGTCCACCGAGATTGCGTTCAATATGCATTTTTCCCCGTCCTCGTTTTGTTCTGATTTAACACACTTCTTTCTTGACTTGTAATTATTTTTGAAACATCCTGGATTTTTCATTTTTTTAAAAAGGGAACTATTTATACATATATATTGCAATGCTGTTGTCACCCGTATGTGTAATAAAATTGATATCCTGGGGTGGGCAGGGAACTTGTTACACTTTGAAAATGAGGGAAAAATTTCAATGCTACGGATCCAATTAAATATGAGCAACCAAGTGGCTGCCATCCCATAGTCAGCTGCTCTGGTATATCATTAAAAGGCCTCAATCTTGAAGCATAGCTGACAGAATGGACAAGACGGAGACAAAACTGTCAGGCTTCCTGCTTTGTGGATCCTCAAATGCCATGTCACGCCAGCTTGTTATGTGCAACATAACTGTTCATGCAACATTCTGCAACATCCCACTAAAGTTGCATGTGATTGCAGTTTAGGTAACTAGTGTGTGACAACACTTGTTGAAGCGCAAATCTGGCCTGAGTGGGTGTGCGGCAACTGTAGACTCAGTGAAACAACTAGGGCTGTCAATTTAACATGTTAATTTAGTACAATTATTTCTAAAACAACAACAACAAAAAATATAATTAAAAAAATGTAAAAATAAAGGCATTTATTAATACATCCTGTTGTTTAAACTATAGGCAACATGCCTAGCCAAAAAAAGGCCACATTTTGTTATTTCTGTTCAGTTTTTTCATGAGCCATTGTAAGGTCTGGGGATTTTCTTGATTATTTTGATTAATTAATCAAATCGAATGTAATCAAAACATTGTAATAGTATAACAGCCCTGAAAAAATTGTGTTGTATTTTGGGTTGTATAATTTTTTTCTTTTTTAAACAGGTAAAACATTTGAAGAACATTTAATAATTTAATTTAATTTCATTTCATTTCATTTCATCTTAATTTTAATCTTTTTTTTTTTTTAGTCAATGGGCTGTGAGGTTACTATGGAAGCGTGTTTCTGCCACTGAATAAAAAATAAAAAAGGTTATTGCTAGTACTGTGATACGATTAATCGTGATTAATCGCATCCAAAATAAAAATTTTTGTTTGTATGCGTGTGTACTGTGTGTGTATATTTATTATGTATATATGAATACACACTCATGCATGGATATATTTAAGATGATTTATGTTATACTTAAATATTAAAAATATTTGAAGAGTTCAGATGCAAAACCAGCTAAATCCATCTGACATATTTCTTTAAAATGATCATTTCTTTCTGGCTACTTTGAATAGTTTTCTATGTAAGTACTGCTACTTCTGATTGGGCTGAGGCTGGAATTTAGCAAGTTTGAAGTAAAAGTATTTGATGGACATATACTATGTGTCAGGAGCATTCACTTAGTATCATTATCTCATTTTTGACCGAGATGGCTTTTAGCTGGTTTTGCATCTAAATTCTTCATTTATACATAATATTAGTTATTTAAAATATATACTGTATGTGTGTGTGTATATATATTTATATACACACACACACATTGCACAGCACTGTTGCGACTTTTTATCTTGCAATTCTGAATTTTTTTCCCCGAAATTGTGACATATAAACTCGTAATTCGGGGAAATTCGGGGAAGTCAGAATTGGGAGATCTGAAGAGTTCAAATGCAAAAGCCTCTAAATCCATCTTTCGTCTTTCTTTAAAAAATGCATTTTTCTACCTAAGTACTGGTAATTCTGATTGGGCTGATGCTGGGATTTTAGCGAGTTTGAAGTAAAAGTATTTGATGGACGTATAATATGTATTGAGAGCATTCACTCAGTATCATTATCTCATTTTTGACCGCTTTTAGGGGGTTTTCCATCTGAACTCTTCATATAAACTCTTTCTGAGAGAAAAAGTCAAAATTGCATGATAGAAACTCAATATTGAGAAACAAAGTCAGAATTGCAAGAGATATAGAGTCAGAATTGCAAGACATACATTTGGACTCTCAGAATTGCCTGATATAAACTTGCAATTGCAAGTTATAAAGTCAGAATTGCTTAATATTAACTTAGAATTGTGACAAATACATTTAGAATTGCAAGACATAAACTCGTGATTCTGAGAAATAAAGTCAGAACTGCAATAAAAACATTTAACTCTTGAACATGAATTTTTATCTTGATTTTTTTTCAGGCAGTTCTGATTTTTTTTTCTCAGAATTATAAGATACAAACTCACAACTGCAAGTTAAAAAGTCACAATTGCGAGATATAAACTTGCAATTCTGAGAGAAAAAAGTCTGAACTGTGAGTTTATATCGCCATTCTTACGCTTGTCTCACAATTCTGACTTTATCTCGCATTTGTAAGTTTATATTACGCAATTCTGAGAAAAAAGTCAGATTTGTGAGTTTATATCTTACAATTCTGACTTTATAAATAGCAATTGCGAGTTTATATCATACAGTTCTGACTTCATTTTTCAGACTTGCGAGTTCACATCTCAAAATTCTGAGAAAAAAAGTCAGAATTGCAAGATGTGAACCTGCAATTAAAAGTCAGAAAAGTCATATAAAAAGTCACAATTACCTTTTTTTTTTTTTTCCGGTGGTGGAAACGGGCTTCCATAGGTTACAATGATGTTAAAGTACTAACATACTGTAGTGCTAAGCTGAGAAAACCTCCAGATATACAGGAAATGCATTTTATTTTGACTTAAAATAGACAGCTATTGGCACTTTCCCCAGATATGATAGACTTTGATTGTCCATGATTGTATTAAAAGCTTTCGAGCCAAAAATCATGTTTATGTTGTGAGACCTATTATTATGAGAAACTAAAAGCTTGTTAGTGGGGAAAGACTTAATCATTACTGTGCTCTTGAGAATGTTGCTTGAGGGGAACTGTTCACTGTAATGGTTATAAAACTGCTGATAACTAACTACTGTAAATTGTACTGGAATTCAGCAAGTTTCTGCTGCATTTTAGGACTTCAAGTGGGAAAATTTCAGGGGTTCGAAACTTAAAATGCTTCAACCTTTTCGACCAACTGGTTTGACTGAGAGCTAAATCATGTCATTTGTCATCTTGACAGGCAGGCCTGTAATAAAGCAGTGCACCTGGAAGAGAAATTTACATTTCTGTGTAATCTGCATTTTAAATGTGATTTTCATATGTACATGTGCTGCAGCGAAGAAAGTCCTATCTATAGGCCTATACTGGAACTAATGAAAAAGGGATAGGGGATTTCTGGACCTTTCTGGAGCCTTTAATTACGCAAAGCAAAACAGAAGGTAGAAAGAAAATAAATAAATAATAAATATTACATATTTATAAATACATGCATGTGGTCCATTGTAATTCTCTCTTTGTCTTGTGAATCAGAACTTTCTGTGTTGAGCACTTACAAGATTCTGTAATTTCAGCTTTACTTCAAGTTATAGTTCAAAAATTGATTTTTTGTTATTATTTACACATCCTCATATCATGTCAAATCTGAATGCTGTCATTTTTCAAGAGGCAAAAAAGATTTTTTAAAGTATCTTCATACAGCTAGTTTTTATACAGCAATAGTTCATAGCGATCACGTCTCAAGCTCCAAAAAGGACAAAAATTACCATAAAAGTATTCCTGCTACTCGTGTGCTATATTCCAAGCCTTCTGAAGCTTTGTTGCTTTTTTCATTTATTTATTTATTTTTGTGCTTTTTGGAGCTTGACAGCACAGATGGAAACTCCAGGTGAAATAAATTGACTTCGGATTATTTTGAACTCATAAACAACATAGTCTTTAGGTACACAAGGAGAAATATTTTCTATAAATATAAAAAGATGATTTCGGTGCACCGTGTAGTTTTTCTTTGTGAGTTTATGTTTACTCAGCAGCACTTCAACATGATTCCACCGAGAAGGTTAGTATGATTGAAGAAAAATCCCTTTTACTTTAGTTACCTGTTAATTTACAACAGGGAAAACATAAACCCAAACAAACAAAAACAAATAGGAAATTTATCAATTAAAAAAGATTTTAAAAAATAATAATAATTAATTTTTAGGTGCACTTCCCTTCCTTGCTAGCTGAAAAAAAAAAAAAAAATAAAATAAATAAATAAATAAATTGCCAAAAAGAATTTGAGAATTGACTTGGAGTTGTGACAAAAAAACTTCATCCTTGACTTTGACTTACGGTGCACATAAATCAGGGGCAGTTTCAGCAAACTGCACTGTTTCATTTCTGATATGGGAAGACAGTGTTCAGGTTGCTCACCGTCTGTGCATGCAATAATTCATGAGAGAGCGAGACAGCGAAAGAGAAAGTTATTAATGAATAACTGTAAACACACTAAGATTCTGAGGAAATGAATCCCCAAATGAATAAATTGCCATAACTGTTACGGAAAACTGACCTTAGCAAGGCCATAAAAGTCCAGAGGGCAGAAATAGAAGCAAACACTAATACAAAAGTTTTTCTTTCTTTTTGTGGATGTTGCCTTGAGAAAAAGATGTTGATCTGAAGCCCAGGGTGGTTGTGTTTTCAAGGTTATGTGTGTGATTTAGATCACTCACGTGAATTCAGTGTGATCGTAATGTCGAAGATTTATTAGTCACTGATTATGAGATGTCATATGAAATAACTAAATTTAACATTCAAAGCTTTCTTGAGAATTCAAAGCTTTCTTGTATGTTTATCTTATTTCTGGAAAAAAAAAAATCACACAAACCATTCTTAAATGATTTAGAAATAGACATAGATACATCCAAAATGTAATATTTATGTATATGTATACTTCAGATATAGAGTTTTAATTGGTGAAACATGTGTATCTTTATTTAAAAAATATTGTATTGCTGTCAGTAAAGAGCTATTGACATCCTCAAGAGATGCATAAGATATTAATTAATTTATGGAGCTTTTCCAAAAAGCTATTACTGGTTAAAATCCAAAATTTCAGCTTCCTGTAAGGTGTTGCTAATTCAACTCAAATTCACACTCATGCATAATATTTTGAATATAAAGTAGTTTTACCACACTCTAAAAAAAGGCTGGGTTAAAAACAACCCAACTTGGGTTATTTGGCAACCCAGCACTGGGTAAATATCGGACAGAACACATGGTGGGTTATTTTGATCCAGCTGGTTGGGTTAAATGTTTTTAACCAACATGCTGATTTGTTTTATTCCAGTCAAGTATTATATATTGCTGGCTTAAAATTAAAAATCACACAGACAATTATAGAGGCAACAGCAACAATCAAAAGATGAACATTTATTAAGCAAGAACCCATGGACAAAAATATGAGACAAATTAAATTTATTTGGGTGAATCCAGCTTAGTTTACAATATTGCTACACTCTAAAAAATGCCAGGCTAGGTTAAAAACAACCCAACTTGGGTTATTTGGCAACCCAGCGCTGGGTGAATATTAGTCAGAACACATGCTGGGTTATTTTGACATAGATGGTTGGGTTAAATATTTTTACCAAACATGCTGGATTATTTTATTTAAGTCAACTATTGTTTAAAAATTATTATATTGCTGGCTTAAAATGGACTGGAACTTAAAAAACACACACACACAGAATTACTAGAGGCAACAGCAATAATCAAAAGATGGACATTTATTATTAAGAAAGTGATTACTGTTCTCTGTAATCACTTTACACAGAAATAGGGCTAATTCTTGGGCCGGTGTGTCGCTGAAATTTGAGCCGGTGATGGGCTTGCATAAACAAACAGTACTGAGATTAGAGAACATACTTTAACATCAAATTAAATTACATTCAGTATTATAGCAAATAAAATCAGTTTATGTTATGCATGGCAAAAGGTGTTTCCATCATGTGAAATGGACTGACATCTCATCATTAAATGTTGTGTTGTGGAAAATAATACAATTTACAGCACATTATAGACTTCATAAATGAAATAAAATGTTTACAAACTTTTATTTCCCTGAAAAAGTGCACGGTGGCACTGAAAACCGCTCTCTCCTGTAGAGGAAGCTAAAAGCCTGTGCTCTGACTGTAGCTTAACAGCTGGGTTGTTTCAGGCCCAGCGGTTGGGTAGAAAAAATAACCCAGCAGCTTAGTGACAGTAAAACTACCCAGCACCTGGGTAAAAAATAGCAAAGATAACCCAATAAAATGACCCAACAAGCTGTACCCAGCATTTGGGTTAAAAAAAATAACCCAGCATTTTTCAGAGTGCAGAAAAACTACCCAGCAACTAGAACTTAAAAAATATTTAAAACAACCCAATAAAATAACCCAACAAGGTCAACCCAGCATTTGGAGTTAAAAAAATAACCCAGCATTTTTAGAGTGTAGGTGAAACAAGTACCCTTCAAACGTTATATTAAAAATAAATCTTATATTGCCTTCAGTAAAGGGCTATTGACATCCTTAAGAGATGCTGATCTGATCATATTTCATTTATAGAGTGCAACAGCAGGGTTCCAGAAGTAAAAAAAAAAAAAAAAAACATTCATTGTCTCCATAGGGAAATTGATTTTAGAGCTGAAACATAAACCTTTCAAGACAGACCTATCATGATCTCTGAGGTTGTTAATTGTTGGTATATGCCTCTGTCTAAGCCACAAGTCAATGTGATTTAACATTACTGACATAATGGAGTCTGTCTCTGCACTCTTAAACAACTCAAATGTTTATGTGCATCTATTTTCAGAATTTGGTTGGTGTAGTTTATAAGGTCAAAAGTCTTTACGGAGGAGTTTTATTTTAAATGTCTATAAAGGAAATTAATGGGAAACTCTTGTACTTGCTTGCAATCCTCCATTAGGGTTGACCGTGTTTGAAACTGATCTTAAAACCTTAGCTGCAACAAACTAATGTAGCAATTGTAAAACATTTTAACTCCATCCAGTTGTTTCTGCACTCAAGCAGGTTGCACATATTGTTTGGACACCTGTCATTCAAACTCATCAGAACAAAGAACGCTCTATGGCTGACTCACTCTGGGAAACATCCAAATTCTGCCTCTGTTTTTTAATTTTAATTAATTTTTGCAATGTGGCAAAGCAGCTGAACGGATCTGGAGGAGGCTGTGAAAACATCTGCCCTGAAGATCTGTCAGGCGTGTAATCAGTAAACTGTGTGCTGCCACTCAGTTCCTCATCTCCTGCTGCCATCGGCAGAACCTTCAGCTTACAGGGTTTGTGAAGTCTTTTGAGGGATTTGCCAGCTGTAGAATTAGTGAACGCTTCCATAACTGCTGTCAGTACAGGTGTGATCTGGAGAAGCTACATTTTGGTCAAATTTCATGTTAGCTTGTGATATTCATCTGTTTCACAAATCATGGGCTACACTGTTATTTTGCAGGGCTCTTGCATCAATGCGCTGTCCGTGGTGCTGAAACTGAAAGTGCTCCTTGTTTTGGTCCTGTCAAACAAATAATTCAGCTTTAAATGACAGGTTAACCCTAAAACCTAACCTCAGATCTGATTGGTTCAATCAGTGTTATTGATCCATGAATGCGTTGTACTTACCGAAATTACAGAAGGCTTCTCTTCTCCTCGATTCTCATTTCTCATCAGTTTAGCCTAAAGGAGCTTTGGTTTGCATTGAGGTATATCGAAGGAGTTGGATGATTTTTTTTTTCTTTTTTTTTTTTTGTCTCAAAACACATTGGAGAGCTTATATGTGGGAGAGTTTGGATGTGGCTTGTAAACAGGAAAAAAATATGGAACTTTTGAGTCTCATGTTAAAATTTTATCCTGACCTTTTCTTTGTTTTGCTTCACTCGTTCTCTCTCTCGCTCTCTAATGACAACATGACTTCAGTTTCTGGACTGGTATATGGGTGAATCTCATGAAAACCTAATGAAGCCTATTTTTAGGACCATTAAGATTTTTGCATTGCAACATTATTTTCTTGACAATTAAACACACCCCAAACCCACGTCTCATTATCATAATGCAAAAAAATCTCAATCTCATTAGCTTAATGCAAAACTAAAATACTGATATTAAAATGGGCAAGCACTTCTACATCATTGAAGTATTTGTTACTTAAAGCGCCGTTTGAACATTAAGAATAATGATAGAAAAAAAACAAAAGTAAAACATCTATATGCATGATTGTAATTAGAAATTAGTTACCAGAAAAGTTTTAAAAATCATGTATCAATGCAAAAATAGGCTTAAAATATGATTAATTTTTATGCAAAATACAGTGTTTTGTGAGATTCACCTAAAAAGACCCTCCAAGGCGCTTGTAAAAGGGGGGATGGGGGAACGAGTGCAAGGAAAATCGTTAATATTTAACAGGCCAAAGTGGCATACGTTTAATCCTCCCAAATAGTGAGCCGTAGAAGGTTCCAGTTTACAAACAAATCTAATTAACATTTATCCTTGATGGGGCATTAGAGTGTTGAAAGGAATTCTAATGCCAACAAGAAGATTCAGACAGAGAAGGTGAGAGACATACAGAATGAGAAAAACAGAGAAGAAAAGCGGTGCTCTGATTGCAGAACAATCTACAATGACAAACAGGAGAGAGCTTGTATCATTTTCCTTTACTGCTGGTCATCAGGCGAGATCATTCTACCTGAGACTCCTTATTAAACCGATGCTAAGATAAATCAGTGAAAATGAAATGGATATGTGTTCAAATCATTGCAGTGGGTTTATAAGACTTGGAATCACAGCAGGGAGAATATGCAGAGTGCATTTCATTAAGGATGTTTCCTTAACCGACCAACAGCAGTGAATAAACTGAGGCCAGCATGGCTGTTTATGCATGCACAACTCCTTTCTGCCTCTGATGACCCCTTTTTCTTTGCGGTAAAGCTCTCAATCTATCAGCACTTTGATTCTGCTGAGCTCCTCAGTGTTAACGCTTAGCGCAGAGTCATGTAGTCTATACTGTGTGATTCACGCCTCTACATCAGCTAAGCAATTCAGTTCCAGCGCTTCAGCTCGGTCTAGAAAGAGGTTACGCCGTTGTCCATGGAAACGACATTTCGTTCATTTTAGATGAAAGTACCAATCTATATTGTTCAATCTATCTATTGTTCTTCCTATACATTGGGTACATTGGAAATAAATTGTGATATGTATGTCTATTGGATGTTCCGTGATGAATTTCTGAGCGGTAACTAAGAGATTGGTACAAACATGTTTGTCCTTGAACACGAATCTTAACCCCAGCTTACTCTAGCAAGATCGTCCTTGTAGTAAACTGTAGTAAACACAGAGCTGTTGATGAAAAACATAATAAATTGACATAATTTATTTTCTGGTCCTTATCCATGCATGACACACTGCTACAATGTTTTTTTGTTTGTTTTGTTTTGTTTTGAGTGGTTGCTATTTGGTTACTAAGGTGTTCTGATTGGATTGTAATGTATTGCTATAGTTTCTTATGGTTGACAAGTTTCTTATGCTCACCAACGCTGCATTTATTTAATCAAAAAATAGTTGATTAGTAAAATCTGTAATACTGTAAAATATTATTATAATTTACAGTTCTTTCTCGTCCTTGAATCTAATGTGTGCAAAGGTCTAACAGAACTTTTCACCAGCTTGTGTCATGGTGGACACCCAAATCCACTATAGTTTTAAAAATAATACTGTTTTTGTGTCACAGAATGTAGTTTTAAGAGGTTTTCAGGTGAGAATGCACTGTACTTGTTTATAGTTCAAATATGCAGTTTGTTAATAAAGATAGGGTCTATTTAAAAACTGGCATCAGCGTTTTCGGACATGTGAGCTCCAGGGCATCAGCAGCCGTTCAGCGCTCATGAACCCGCTGAGAGAAGCCTCACCTCGGCCAGTTTTTCTGGAATTTACCCCTGGATCTGATGTCTCTATAGTGTTAAAACATGAGATATAATTAGTTCTGGGTAAATCTAATGGGCAGTCTTTGGTTTCCTTAATCTATTATTTGCAGGCGTGAGGTATGGCTGTATATCGTCACGCTGTGATTACCTACAGCCGAATCACAAACATGCCGATATAGGTTTACTCGTGTAATATTGCTCATTTATACTATAGGGCAGTTTTATTGGCTGATTGGCTGACAAACGTTCTAAGGTGTGCAATTATTTTTAGGGAAACGCACGACTAAAGTAGTTCCAGGCAGGTCTTGACCGGATTACAGTTCCATATCACTTCGCCAAATGATTTCAGTTCAAAGGTGCTTAAAATGTTTGCGGTCCTGTGGGAAACGCTAGCTGCGCCGCTTTCTCCTTCTTTCCAAAGCGCTGTGTAGCTTGCGCTCCAGTGGTGTCTGCCTTGCTAAGCAACCATGACCTGCGCTTGCAATGAAGACGCGGAAGTTTCAGCAAAGGACAAACGGATTTCCAGCACTAAAAATTGCTTGCTGTAGCTCTGCTACTAAATTTACTTAAATATGGCTATCCCTGTACAGCTATGATCAGCTGTTTCTCCATCTTGGCTGAGCTTTCAATGTTGTTACAGAAAGGATGAAGCTAATTGGTTGGTTCTTGTCACATGACCCGCGGTGCACTTGCATTCTGAAAAGTCTCGATGCAGCACGGACGCCTGGAAAAATCGAGCGCGTCGCACCACGTGGTCGTCAGGTCGTCACTTCACGGAGGGCGTGTCTGATGCTTTGCGCTGATTGGTCAGCATCTGCACCGAACTTTATATTTTTATATCTGCACTTTATATTTGTATTTTTTTGTTGAATATTGTAATTATGTCATTACAATATTCAAGTAAGTCTAAACTTAATACTTACTTTTAAAGTACAATTTGGTAATTAAAAGTCAAAGTCGGCTCTCTTCTCGCACAGTTGCTAAGCCACAGGAGCGGCAATCGGGAACACCTGGTGGCGCAATTATGAAATCCTGCAAAGGCCTTCGTAGGCCAAGTCGACGGCATGCTTCGAAGGATCCGTCCTCCGAAGGCTGCAGTCTTTGAATTAGGACGCAGCTTCAGATTTACAGAGGTAATTCACACGTTTAATCTCTCTCTCTCTTTTTCTTTTCTCTGTCTGTCTTTATTAACTTTATTATTAACAGCATTAGTCTGCTATCAACAGCTCAAGCCTCCGTTACAGGTTTAAAATGACATTTTGAAATTAGCAACGGAGGTGTTGGATGATATGAGTAAGAAATTTATCCTATACTCACAATAGCGTTTTATGGAAAAAAAAACAGACGAATGTCTTTACATACAACATCTAAACAATATCTGAAGTGTGAAAAATGTACCTAGTATAAACGGAACAAATGACTGGTCCTGTCGTCATTTATTCCTTATTTAAAATATATGTTTTCTATTTTAATATATTTTAATATGTAATTTATTCATGTGATGCATAATGTGAATTTTCAGCCGTCTTCAGTGTCACATGGTCCTTCAGAAATCATTCAATATTGCTGATGCGGTGTTCAGATAAAATTTCTTCTCATTATAAATTTTTCAAAATTCCTTGAACAGAAGTTCTAAAGAATATCATTTATGTAAGATAGAACTCTTTGTACCAAAGTAACTGTCACTTTTAATCAGTTTATTGTGTCCTTGCTAAATATAAGTGTTTATTTCTGTAAAAAAAAAAAAAAAAAAAAGGTTTGAGGTATAATGTGGACGTCTAATACTTAGTGTTCAAATCCCTTTTTTTGGCTTAAAATAATAATGAAAATATAGTCATTGTTTTGGCTCTTTAACTACATCTTGAGTCTTGAGTAATTTCTTGTCATGTTACCATGGTTATAATTTGGTAAGAAGATAAATATGGCTTTTCAAAACACCTTTTATAGCTCCAGAATGCGGCAAGCACTTGCAAACATTTTGCACTCCTGAAGAAACCAGCTAGAGCCTGGTCTGTCTACATGCATACCCCTGTTGACTTTCATGGCATTATTGATCCAGGCTATTGATTAGTGGGCCGCTATTATACTGGTATGTATGGAGAATATAAGTCACAGTATAGAGTGCAACTCCGAACTGAACAGCGGGGCCCTGGAGAACTGCCTCTCTGCTTGCCTAAATGAGATCCATTACTGTAGAGTTAAGTGAGTATATCTCGAAAATAAGAATATACATAATAATGAGGCGCAGTCCATTTGAAGAGTTTTTCTTGTGTTGTTTTGCCGCCGCTCTTGAACGTTAAGTCGTTTGGGTGACTAAATGCTGGCACTAACAAACTTCGGATCTGAATTTATCATTTATGACTTCCCCTTCATAGTTTTCCACGGCTATAGATGGAGAATGGATAACGCAATTTGGTTGTATAAAATCACTGCGGGGTAAACAACAACTTTGCTCATTTCAGTGGAGCAGTCAGTTGATATATTTGAAATGTGCGGAAACAATTAAACAGACAGCCAGGAGGCTTTGTTTGGAGAACAGACTTTACCAACGAGAAGAGAAGCCCCTCAGCTATTAAATCACAGATTTAGGGGTGACCATGAAGCACAGGCCGCTTTATCACTGATTTGACCTATGTTGGGAGAAGATGAGGCGATAGTTGGACTCAACTGTTCTTGGCGCTCTGAGCGCGTTTACCTTGCAAAGATGAGCCTGTAGATAAACCGCATCCCACCGAAAGCTTAACGAATGTGACATATGCATCTGAGAGTATGTGCTACATTTTTTTTGTACCCAGTTGAGTAGCGTCAGCCACCCAGTAAGCTTGTTTACAGTGCAGTGTATTCCTTGAGGCATTAAATAAAATTACCCCGGCTGCAATTTCAAGAAAACATATTAATATTTTAAGATGCACAGTGGAGACCTTGAGGTCCTTAGTAAAATCAGAATTATCTGTATAATGACAGACTGATTACTGTTATTATCTTTCCCCCTATCACGCGTCCCTTTAAAACCCTCCCCATCGATCTCGGTCGCCAGCTGTATTTTGCCTAAGACAATTACACATCTAATTGTAATCACTGTTTCTTATCTGTGCTACTAAAGGGCATTAACAGACAAAGATGTTCATTGATTCCTCACTTTTAATTCATCTTGCAGGAGAATAGAGAGTTTTTTTTTTTTTTTTTTGCCAAAGCTAATTATCTCTGAGGGACTACCCGTAAGTCAAATTCTGTTTTATATGCTTAAGCTTAATTTGAGAACATTTTGTCTGAGAGTTTGACTCTTGGCCCAGTTGGGTTTCTTTTTGATGCATTTGCTTGCTCTGATCACTCTTCCTTTTTCTGATGTAGGAACTAATTAAATAAAAGTAGCTTCAATATTAACTTAATGTTCTTGTTTGGAGCTCATTTGAACGGAGCAATAACAGGCTGCGTTGTTGTTTTTAATGTCATATTCTATTTTTAATGTATCATTAAAGCTAAACAGTGATCAAACATGCTTTTGTAAAACTTTCCTCTCTCATATTTAGTGCTAGACAGTCTGATTTATTCTAGTGAGTCGTTCATTCAGATGATTCACATAAATGAACTGATTCGCTAAATTATTCATTTTAGGGCTTTTCTAAAGCAAAATATTTGGTAAAAACCTTCATTACCATTTTATGGTCAGTTATGTAAGTTATTCTGTTTTTTGTGTAGCTGTATTTGAATGTTAATTCATTTGTTCACTGTAATGCTCACTGTAAAAAACA
Organism: Labeo rohita; assembly: GCF_022985175.1. Classification (NCBI taxonomy): domain Eukaryota; kingdom Metazoa; phylum Chordata; class Actinopteri; order Cypriniformes; family Cyprinidae; genus Labeo; species Labeo rohita. The sequence continues at coordinate 19,469,974 of NC_066882.1, read as the reverse complement.
AAACAAAAAACTTTTTGTTGAGTCAACTTAAAATAATGTGTTACCCTGCTGCCTTAAAATTTTAAAGTGCAGTGAACTCAAATAAGTTTAGTTAACTTGAAATGTTAAGTTGTACTAAGTGACAACTTAGATATTTGAGTTAACTAAACAAAAAATTGGTTTGTTAAACTTGGGCTTGTTACCCAGCTGCCTTAAAATTTTAAGTTCAATCAACTCAAATATCTAAGTTGTCACTTAGTACAACTTACATTTCAAGTTGACAGTTTTTTGAGTTGACTGAATCTAAAATTTTAAGGCAGCCAAGGTAACAAATTCTTTTAAGTTGACTCAGCAAATAGTTTTTTACAGTGCTGGTACCATTTTCATTCAGAAATCCTTGTTAAAAAAAACATAGAATTCGTTATCTAGACAAATAATTGGGACATATAATCTCAAATTATTATCAATTAGGATGAATATTTTACATTACATTAATATTATAACAATGTAATAAATTAATAAAAATATCAATTAATTAATTAATTAATTAATTAATGTATGTATGTATGTATTTATTTATCAAGGTTATTATAGATAACTACAATTAAAACCATTAAAAATGTTTTTCTGAAATAACATAAATGTTAACTGAAAATAAAATATACATATATAAAAACTATTTTATTTCAGCTACTTTCTAAGACAACATTTCTCATTTAATTAAGTTTAATATACTAAAATAACAAAACAAAAACTGAAATAAAATTTATTAAAACTTTATAGACATGAATAATAATAATAATAACAACAACAAAATGACTAAAACTTTAGCTAAAATTAACATGCAAGGAGGACAATATAAAAATAAAATATAATTCAAAATGTAAACGAAAACTATAATAGCTGTAATAATTCTAATAAAACTCAAATGATAATAATAATACAAAATAAGTATATAACTCTATTTTTAAGAATATTTATTTTTTAAGAAGTTGGCATTAAATCAATAAAAACTGTATAGACATTAAAATAAATAATAATAATAATAATAATAATAATAATAATAATAACAACAACAACAACAACAACAACACAACAAAAATTGCTAAAATTGTAACTAAAATAAACATTAAAGCAGAAAATATACAAATAAAATATTATCCAAAATGTAACCAAAAACTCTAACAGCAACTCAATACTAAAATAGCACTAAATGATATAATATAATATAATATAATATAATATAATATAATATAATATAATATAACGTAATATAATATAATATAATATAATATAATATAATATAATACATATTAAATATATCTACATTTTAAATACATGTATTTATAGAAATTGGCAATAAATTAATAAAAACTATATAGACATTAAAATAAATAAATAAATAAATAAATAAAAACAACAAAATTACTAAAACTTTAAATTTTGCATGAATGCAGAAAATATAAAAAATATGTACAGAATTATATATAAAATTATATATATATAAAATCTCAATACAAAATGCAATAATAACATCTCAGTGATACTAAAATAGCACAGAATATAATGTTGTAATAATAATAATAATAATAATAATAATAATAAATATGTAACTATTTTTAAGAATATTTATTTTTATTGGCAATTTGCTTTTTCCTGCAACTGTAGCTTGTAATAGAACTAACTATTTCCAAAGGTTAGCATGAGTGTAGCTGTGCTTATTAGTGTGGGTAGCTTGTAGCATGGCAAGTTATAGTTTGACCAAATTTTTTAATGCTGGTAGCCATGTAACTTTATATGCGCATTTGCACACAGACATAAGCACAAAAACAAATCACACACACCAGGCGAAAGGTCGCTTGTTTCACCCAGGGCAAGACACGTGTGTAGGTGACAAGGACTGAAATGCCTTATACATTCCAGAAAAGGCTTGTGTTTGCATCCTCATAAATATTAATAGGCATCATCCTCTTTCATGTAATACTATGAAGCAGTTACAGCCCACAAGCTGCATGGAACTAACACAGATTTTCCATTATAACTGTATTGTTAGATCACACAAGGAAAAGGGGCCCTAATTACATCCTCGTCTTTTCACAGACTTTAGCCAAGAAGGTTGAAATGCCTCCTTGAAACAAGCACACAGGAAACAGCTTGTCCAAGGACTTGGGAAGGATTACACCGTATCAGTGCTGTATCAATGTCACCTTTATAATCTTCCTGTATGTAAATGATGCTCACGCATTTGCATTTTTTTTGTGTTTTTTCTTTTTTTCCTCCTCCTATAAAAGCTTCTTAGCTCATCATAGCAGGAGTGACCATGAGATATACCCCAGAGAGAGGAAGCCAGAGTCTCTTGAGGAAGTGCCCTGTCACTGCTGAAAGGTATCGTACCAGGGGGGCTTCTCATTAATCTAGAACCCAAACCGGGGGACGAGGAGCCGTGCGGAACAGCATGTAGAAATCCTTTAGCCGCCCATTATCTCCCATTTTTGATCTCCGTCTTATAGAGGCAGGTTTGGGAAAATGCCTTTATTTTTCATAATCCTCTCCCTGCCTTATCCATATTTCATGAAGAACACTGGGGGTATGAAAGCGTCTAAAACTAATCCACTGCATGATATTTAGTCCCAGATTAAAATCTCTCACTCCACTGCACTATAATTCTGTTCTTATTGATTGCCTGGCTTCACAAAATGCAAGTCAAGGATGTTCCATACATTTTATTTCTGAAATTGCATTAATGCAGTCCTTTAGTGGCCCTATACTAATGCGGTAAGAGAGCAGGAATGCTAACGGGAGTGAAATATGAAATTCAGAGAGAGCGATTGATTCTCAGACGAGATGGTATGCGTTTAGCAAGTTGTTTAAGGCGAGAAAAAAGACGAGAGGCTAAGACATTTATTTCCCACATCTCTGAAGCATAAACAACACTAAACATCTGCATATATTATACAGTGAGGTCGCATTGAAAATCTGATGTAGACCTGAAACAAGCAGAACGTGATTTATGCTCACCAAGGATGCATTTTCAGTATTTTATGACAAATAAATAGTCATAAATAGCACGGGTATATTTGTAGCAATAGCCAGCAATACATTGTATGGGTCAAAATGATCAATTTTTCTTTTATGCCAAAAATTAGTAAGATATTAATTAAACATCGTGTTCCTTGAAGATATTACCGGAAATATATCAAAACTTAATTTCTGTTTAGTAATATGCATTGCAAAGAACTTCATTTGGACAACTTTAAAGGCGATTTTTTCAATATTTTGATTTTTTATAAAACATACATACTATACAAAACCAAGAAACTATACATCAATGGAAAGCTTATTTATTTAGCTTTCAGATGTCTTTTATTATTATTCCAATGATGCAAAGCTGAGTTATGTCACACGATCCTTCAGAAATCACTCTAATATGCTGATTTGCTGCTCAATAAACCTTCTTATTATAAATATTGAAAAAAGCAGCGCTGCTTAGTATTTTTGTGAAATCCATGAAACATTTTGTTGAGGATTTTTTGATGAATAGAAAGTTCAGGGTTGATGATCATCTTGGTTCTTCTAGATCTACGTGACTGTTCAAAAGTTTGGGATCAGTATGATTTTTTTGTTTTTTTAAAGAATCAAAAATACAAAAAAACAAGTAATATTGTGAAATGTTATTACAATATAAAATAACGGTTTCTATTTTCATATACTTTAAAACATAATTTATTCCTGTGATGAAAAGCTGAATATTCAGCATAATTACTCCAGTGTTCAGTGTCACATGATCCTTCAGAAATCATTCTAATATGCTGATTTATTATCACTGTTGAAAGCAGTTGTGCTGCCAAATATTTTTTGGAACCTGTGATACTTTCTTTTCAGAATGTTATGATGAATAAAAAGTTAAAAAGAACAGCATTTATGAAAATATCAATCTTTTATAACAATACAAGTCTTTACTTTCACTTTTTATCATTTTAGCACATCCTTGCTGAATAAAAGTATTAATTTCTTTCAAAAAAAGAAAGAAAAAAATTGACTGACCCCCAACTTTTGATATTATTAGAAATTATTATTATTAGAAAATATTTCTATTTTAAATAAATGCTATTTGTTTTACCTTTTAATTTCATCAAAGAATCCTGAAAAAAGTCACAGGTTCCAAAAAATATTAAGCAGCACAACTGTTTCCGGCCCTGATAATAAATTAGCATATTAGAATGATTTCTGATGATCATGTGACGCTGAAGACTGGAGTAATGATGCTAAAAATTCAGCTTTGATCACAGGAATAAATTAGATTTTAATGTATATTAAAATAGAAAAATGTTATTTTACATCATAATATTATTTCACAATATTACTTTTTTTTTTTTTTTTTTTCTCAGTGTTTTGATCAAATAAATGCAGCCTTGATGAGCATAAGAAACTTCCTTGAAAATATTAAAAATCTTTTTTCAATGGCAATTTGACACAGCCTGCCATAAAACACTTATCTCTTGCCATTCTGATATTGGCATCACTGGTTCAGCTCTTTCCTGGCTCATTTCTTACATCCGCAACAATGTATTTTGTCACTATTCAAGGGTATAAATCTGCCACTGCTTCACTGAAACACCGTGTTCCTCAAGGTTCACATCTCGGCTCTCTGCTGTTTATCATTTATATATATTTGCATGGTGACATCATACACATGCATGGATTTGAATTTCATTGCTATGCTGATGATATCCAAATTTACCTTACCACCAGCTCTGAAAGCCCATCCATACTTGACTCACTTGTGTATCAGGGATATCAAACATTGAATGTTCCTTGAATTTCCTTAAACTAAATAATGCCAAAACTGAAATAAAGAAACTGGCACTGATGTCTTAATGAATAAGATAAACCTGTCTTTGGACATTGATGGGATTTGTGTTACACCTTCTTCATCTGTCCGTAATCTTGTTGTCTTATTTACCTCAACTCTATCCTTTGACTCTCGTTGTTAAAAACTCCTTTTTCCACTTACGTAATATTGCACGTCTTCAATCTTCTCTCACTGTAGCTGATGCTGAAACCTTAATCCATGCGTTAATCACATCACGTCTGGATTTTTGGAATGCTTTACTTCTAGGTCTGCCCAAAAAATGTATTACAGTATGTTCAAAACTCAGCAGCAAGAGTCCTCACCTCCACCAGACATCTGTTCACATTACTCTTTTACTCAATGATCTTCACTGGCTACACTGTAAAAAAACTATTTGTTGAGTCAACTTAAAATAATTTGTTACCTGGCTTCCTTTAAGGGGTTCCTATTATGCTTTTTCACTTTTTGAATTGTAGTCAGTGTGTGGTGTGTATATTTGGACATAAAAAAAAAAAATCACAAATCTCAACGTTCACTCCAAAGGGAGATATATATATATATTTTTTTTTTTAAAAAAATCCCTTTTTAAGAACTACAACAAAAGGCTCCTTTGGACTACACTGTAAAAAACAATTTGTTGAGACAACTTAAAATAATTTGTAACCTGGCTGCCTTAATTTCAGTCAACTCAAAAAAAGTTTATTCATCTTGAAATGTTAAATTATACTAAGTGACAACTTAGATATTTGAGTTGAATCAACTTAAAATTTTAAGGCAGCAGGGTAACAAATTATTTTAAGATGACTCAACAAATTGTGTTTTTTATTTTTTACAGTGTACAGCGTTTGTTTTCCGGATGTTATGATGTCACAGTGCGGCCCATTAGAATATCATTAAAATAACTACTGAACTACTGAAATTCAAATGGTTGGATAGGGACGAGGTGGGGGATTAGCTTAACTTTGGCAATGCAGCGCAGAGAGCCACTTCTGGGATGCTTCAATGAGCCGCGGGACGGTGGGTATAAACACAAGCCGTAGACGTCTGCGGTGTGTGGTAAGAGATTTATTCATCATACAGTGTAGATAGCTTCACTTATACCTTAGAAAAGTGTTTTTTAAATGCATGAACTTGCACTAGACTAGGCTAGGCTAATCAGTGATGATATCCTTTGCTCATTTTCTGTAGTTGCTTTTTGAATAACTAAGGAAATGTAAGCATTATAATTAGTAACTTACAATGTTTTCATTCAATTGTTGTCATGTTAAATACAAATTAAGTCATATTAAAAACATTAGGCTGCTTTTAGCCTTATGCTGGAGCTTGTTTCGGGCATTGAAACTAAGTATGAAAATAATTAAATAAATTAGCTCGATAATATCATATATCGGTGATCTCGCAAGCTGCCTATAGGACCCAACATTACTGTAGCATCTTATTTACTCACCCTCCATGCATTCTAGGTGTATATGACTTATTTCTTTCAGACGAATGCAATCAGAGTTATATTTTAAATTATCCTGGTACTTCCAAGCTTTAGAATGGTATCGACGGGTGTTTCTCTTCATCAGTCCAAGACAAGTCAGATAAAGTGCATCCATCCATAATAAAACGTGCCCCATGCGGCTCCGGAGGGTCAATAATGACCCCCTGTAGCGAATCGATGCGTTTTTGTAAGAGAAATATCCATATTTAAAATGTAGGAATCACTTTAATCTAGCTTGCGCTAACAGTTGTACACCGAACTTGCTGCCTTGGTAAGGGGTGTGGCAGTACTAAAACACTATCTAAGCTGTTCGCCAATTACAACGCAGTGGGATAGCTAACCAATCACAACACATTTCGTTTTTCGGAAGGCGGGCCTTCATCAAACCCAGAACTAATCGAGCCATTTATGCCAGGCTGGGGAGAAAGATATTGTTATAATATAAATTATCTGAAAAATAATGCGTTTTTCGAACCACCAAGCATGAGAGCATGATCTAGTACGCCCCCAAAACAAAATCAAGACTTTGTAAAAGAGCATAATAGGACTGCTTTAAAATTTTAAGTTCAGTCAACTCAAAGTTTAGTTAACTTGAAATGTTAAGTTGTAATAAGTGACAGCTTATATAATTGAGTTGATTCAACTTAAAATTTTAAGGCAGCTGGGTAATGAGCCCAGCTTTTAGGTTTAACAAACCAAATTTTCAGTTTACTCAACTCAAATATCCAAGTTGTTACTTAGTACAACTTAACATTCCAAGTTGACTAAACTTATTTGATGACTGAACTTAATTTTTTTAAGGCAGCAGGGCAACAAATTATTTTAAGTTGACTCAACAAATTGTACCCATGCTATCACGTATTCACTTTAAGATACTGCTTCTAACATTTAAGGAATTAAATGGTCTTGCACCACCATATCTGTCTGATCTACTTCACCCGTACTGCCCTGTCCAGTCCCTTAGAGCTTCTGAATTTGGCCTTTTGTCTCAGAAAGGTAGTAAGGACATTGTTAAAATAGTCCATGTAACATCTGTGGTTCAACCTTAATTTTATGAAGCTATGAGAATACTTTTTGTGTACAAAGAAAACAAAAAATAACAACTTTATTCCCTCATGTGTCATGGTACTTTCGTGAATGCATGTCAAAGACTGACACAGAAGAGAAGACATTGTTGACAAAAGTCTTTCTTTTTGTTTTCTTTGCGCACAAAAAGTATTGTCGTAGCTTCGTAACATTACAGTTGAACCACTGATGTCACATGATGTCCTTACTACCTTTCTGGGCCTTGAACATGTCAGTTCCATTGCTGTCTATGCAGGGATTTCATCAAAAATATCTTAATTTGTGTTCTGAAGATGAACGAAGGGCTTGCAGAACATTTCACTCAGATTGTTCTGTTAATTTGTTGTTATGAATATATATTTCACATTCACTTCAAAAGTAATGCAAAACCCAGGCATTTTCACTGCTGTTCTCAGACATTTGGTCTCAACTTTATATATGTATATGTAAATGATAAGTTCAGTAAACCAGATAAATCATTCAGCTTATCAAATCTTCTCAGTCTGCTCGCAAGACTGCTAGGCTTCATTTGCACATCTTCACAGCTGTCAGTTACAGATGGTGGGGAAGTGTTTGAGCGGCACAAATCTACGAATTTCTCTCTCCAGTGTGTGAGTCGAGACATTTTTACTTTAATGGGACATGTCCTGCCCACTTCCTGCTACTTGAGAAAAAAAAAATCCAGTTGAAACTAGAAGAAGTTGTTCTCATTTTTTTAGGCATCAGTTTATTCCCCCAAGTAAAGAATTCCAATATTAGAAGTACAGGCACTGCCTTATAGTGTAAAAGCTAGTCTAATATGCTGCGTTCTTTCAGCATGAATGCGACCACGTCTATTTTGGTCCATAATGAGGCTGACGTTAGAATAATTTGGCAAATTTTGCATGTCATCTTCTGAAAGCGTTCAACCCCTAGAAATATTCTCTTGTATCTCTTCTGTTCACTTGAGAAATTAGGCCTATTTCATTTGAAGAAATCTGTAATCTTCTTAGAAATTGGTTCTGCCATGTCAAGCACCCAGCTTGCTTGTGCACACGCTCTGCTGTGATCAGCGTGCGAATGTGCTGCAACATATCAAAGAATGTGAAGTGAGTGTTTGTTTCCAGCATGCTGCAGTAATCTGGATTCAGACCGCTCGCTCGGACCGCTGATGTTTCATGTCCGTTTCTCCAAATGACCCAATACGCTCGCCGCCGAAGATTATGTCATTTATGAAGAGCTTGGCATGCGGACAAAGCAGAGGATTGTTGGCGTTCGTGGAAGGGAAGAGATAAACTTCCAGGATGCAGGATTATTTGTTTGTGTTCTCCTTTTCTGGCCGTCCGATGTGATGCAATCTGGTACTTGTTATTCCTGATTGTCAGGGTTGTAAAATGCTTCGCCCTTTTCCCTGATGAATACCTTTAATTGGTCATTATTGATTTCTGTCCCAGGGCGCATCTGAGTTGAAACGTACGTAATTGCATACCAACAGATGCGGGATCAGGCAATAGCCCGTTTCAATGATTTAAATTTCTCATAGATGGCTTTCCTGCTCTGCCATCTCTCCTGTCCAGTGAAAGTGATCACACTGACATTTAGTACACTTTTATTGAGTTTTGAGATGATGAGCTTTGTGATTCAAAATACAACTTGAATTTGCATATTATTTAAAATATAGTGGTAGTCAGTGTCTTTTTTCACAACTTATTTTACTGTCTGTCTGTCTGTCTGTCTATCTATCGATCTATCGTTCTGTCGTTCTATCCTTCTGCTATCTATCTTTGTCTATCTGTCTCTGTCGTTCTATTGTTCATTCTATCGTTCTATCCTTCTGCTATCATCTATCTATCTGTCTGTCTGTCTGTCTATTGTGCTATCCTTCTGCTATCTATCTATCTATTCTATCTATCTATCTATCTATCTATCTATCTATCTATCTTTCTGTTCATTCTATCATCTATCTATCTGTCTGTCTGTCTGTCTATTGTTCTATCCTTCTGCTATCTATCTATCTGGCTGTCTGTCTATCTATCTATCTATCTATCTATCGTTCTATCGTTCTATCGTTCTGCTATCTATCTATCTGGCTGTCTGTCTATCTATCTATCTATCTATCTATCTATCTATCTGGCTGTCTGTCTATCTATCTATCTATCTATCGTTCTATCGTTCTGCTATCTGTCTATCTGGCTGTCTGTCTATCTATCTATCTATCTATCTATCTATCTATCTATCTATATCGTTCTATTGTTCTGTCATTCTATCTGTTCATCCATCCATTGTTATCTGTCAGTGTGTCACTTCTTCTATTGATATATTCATCTGTCTGTGTAGGTATCCATTCATCCATCCATCCATCCATTAAATTGCATTTTCCACCTCAGTTCAAATGCAGCATTATGTTGGAGTTTAAAGGGCATTCTTTATTAAATTTTGAATAGTAGTGTCCATATCTTATGACAACAAGATTATGACTACATTTATCATAACATATTGGAAACATTTTCTTTATGTGTAATAAAGTGCATTGATGTATTGCTCATAATAAGCAGGAGCTTGTGCTAAGAAAGTAAATAGGGTCAATTTTGATTTCATGTTGACAATGACGCTAACAGTCCATTTGTGATCGTACCAGTGCTATTTTCTGCTCCGGGTTCATTGCACCAATCCAGCAATAATTGTAGCATATTCTCCCTTGGGCTCAAGTCCTATAATTTCACTTTCAAAGAAAGGAACAAACTCCCCACTTTGGTCCTGTAGTGCACTGTAGGACTGTTGATTCCTTTGTGGTGCAGTGTTTTAATGAGGCTTATGGTGCAGGCTCTCAGATTCAAGTACAGTTCAGTGGGACTTCACGGTTTTAAGGGCAAGCACTTGCCTGCATATACCTGCAAATTCCCTTGACAACTGCCTCTTATGCTGTTCCTGCTTCTCCTGGAGAAGGGAGGAAAAAAACTGTGGAAGATCATGGCGGAGACAGCACAATTCCCATATGATACAATCCGTCTACAGCAATTAATTCACTGACACACTTATGTTACACTATTATTTCATTTTGCAATCCAAAGTTACATGATTTGTGATGTTTTTAGGGTGAGCAGAGGCTGTTTAGAAAGAGAAAGCATCATTTATTCAGGATGATAACAGACTCTTTTGGAAACAAATCCTGTGCATAGGTCATTCCTGATATGTTGTGCATTTTCATATCCCTGTTTATTTCAGTGTAATGGATAAAATAGTACACCTCGGATTTTAGAGATGGAAATTACAGTTTTCAGTTTTTACTATTACAGTTAAGTGAGCAGAGCTGAATTTTTAATACCTGAACCAGTCTTAAACACATTTTGTCTTAGCCTTAATTTGCTCCGATTTCTAAACGGCAATGTTTTAATTACAGTTTGTTTCCTTAATTATTGGTTTCTTCAATTTTAATAGAATAAACCATTGTAAGAAGTACTAACATCTTTCTGATAGTCTACTTGAAATTCTTTCTTAAGTTACAACGCAAGTATATTCATTCAAGTTACAGAGATCAAAAGCTACTGCATACCAGGAATGACCTGCGTAGCAGGGACATTGGTGTTCAAACAGCACATTTTCAGTGTATCAAATGAGTTTTGGGTTTTGGATAGGCCATTTGAGGTCTTGTACAAGCCTCCCTCTTCTTTGATCGTTGACTCAGTGACATTTTGCGTTACAGTGCGGAGCAAGTCTTCTTTTGTTTTGTGTCTGACAGCGCTGTTTGACGAACTACAGGACTGGTTCATTACGATTCAATCCCAGTACCTCTCGAGCCCGGAACAGCTGTTCTCGCCTCAAACAAACTTAGAGGAGGGGAAATGTGCTCTCTGCGATCTGTTCCTATTAGTTGTCTTCTAACACAGCCTAAGCACACAACCCTCCAACAAGAATTGAACGTGTCAGTGACTTGACATAGATCCAAGTCTCGCAGTATATTGTAGGCCAAGTATCTTTCAGTGTACTGTACACTGATGATGTTTTCAGTTAGGGGAGATTTTCTTTCTCCTTTTATGATTTTAAAGTAGAGCTATCAAATGATTAATCGCATCCAAAAGTTTTTGTTTACATAATCTATGTGTGTGTACTGTGTATATTTATTATCTAGATATAAATACACACATTTAAAAAATATATACATGTATTTAAATGTATATATTTATATTTATATTCTTGTAATTTAAATTCTGTATAGATTTATTTAATATAAAAACGTAACATATTTCTCTTAAATATATACAGTGGGTACGGAAAGTATTCAGACCCCCTTAAATTTTTCACTCTTTGTTATATTGCAGCCATTTGCTAAAATCATTTAAGTTCTTTTTTTTTTTTTCCTCAATGTACACACAGTACCCCATATTGACAGAAAAACACAGAATTGTTGACATTTTTGCAAATTTTTAAAAAAGAAAAACTGAAATATCACATGGTCCTAAGTATTCAGACCCTTTGCTCAGTATGTAGTAGAAGCACCCTTTTGATCTAATACAGCCATGAGTCTTTTTGGGAAAGATGCAACAAGTTTTTCACACCTGGATTTGGGGATCCTCTGTCATTCCTCCTTGTAGATCCTCTCCAGTTCTGTCAGGTTGGATGGTAAACATTGGTGGACAGCCATTTTTAGGTCTCTCCAGAGATGCTCAATTGGGTTTAAGTCAGGGCTCTGGCTGGGCCATTCAAGAACAGTCACAGAGTTGTTGTGAAGCCACTCCTTCGTTATTTTAGCTGTGTGCTTAGGGTCATTGTCTTGTTGGAAGGTAAACCTTCGGCCCAGTCTGAGGTCCTGAGCGCTCTGGAGAAGGTTTTCATCCAGGATATCCCTGTACTTGGCCGCATTCATCTTTCCCTCAATTGCAAGCAGTCGTCCTGTCCCTGCAGCTGAAAAACACCCCCACAGCATGATGCTGCCACCACCATGCTTCACTGTTGGGACTGTATTGGACAGGTGATGAGCAGTGCCTGGTTTTCTCCACACATACCGCTTAGAATTAAGGCCAAAAAGTTCTATCTTGGTCTCATCAGACCAGAGAATCTTATTCCTCACCATCTTGGAGTCCTTCAGGTGTTTTTTTTTAGCAAACTCCATGCGGGCTTTCATGTGTCTTGCACTGAGGAGAGGCTTCCGTCGGGCCACTCTGCCATAAAGCCCCGACTGGTGGAGGGCTGCAGTGATGGTTGACTTTCTACAACCTTCTCCGATCTCCCGACTGCATCTCTGGAGCTCAGCCACAGTGATCTTTGGGTTCTTCTTTACCTCTCTCACCAAGGCTCTTCTCCCCCGATAGCTCAGTTTGGCCGGACGGCCAGCTCTAGGAAGGGTTCTGGTCATCCCAAACGTCTTCCATTTAAGGATTATGGAGGCCACTGTGCTCTTAGGAACCTTAAGTGCAGCAGAAATTTTTTTTATGACCTTGGCCAGATCTGTGCCTTGCCACAATTCTGTCTCTGAGCTCTTCAGGCAGTTCCTTTGACCTCATGATTCTCATTTGCTCTGACATGCACTGTGAGCTGTAAGGTCTTATATAGACAGGTGTGTGGCTTTCCTAATCAAGTCCAATCAGTATAATCAAACACAGCTGGACTCAAATGAAGGTGTAGAACTATCTCAAGGATGATCAGAAGAAATGGACAACACCTGAGTTAAATATATGAGTGTCACAGCAAAGGGTCTGAATACTTAGGACCATGTGATATTTCAGTTTTTCTTTTTTAATAAATCTGCAAAAATGTCAACAGTTCTGTGTTTTTCTGTCAATATGGGGTGCTGTGTGTACATTAATGAGGAAAAAAAAAAGAACTTAAATGATTTTAGCAAATGGCTGCAATATAACAAAGAGTGAAAAATTTAAGGGGGTCTGAATACTTTCCGTACCCACTGTACATGCATATACAGTTTAATCGTGATTAATCACATACAAAATAAAAGTTTGAGTTTGCCTAATATATTTGTGTGTACTGTACATGTGTATTATGTTTATGTAAATACACACAAATTAATGTATATATCTAAGATAAATATGTTATGTACAAAATATTTTATTAATATGTAATATAAATTATTTGAAAAAATATAATAAATACATATACTTGTAAATATTTATTAAATATATATATGAATGTGTCTGTATTTATATATACACATAATAATAAAAACAGTACACACACATATATTAGGCAAACTCAGACTTTTATTTTGCATGCCATTAATAATATATATATATAGTACACACATAGATTATGTAAACAAAAACCTTTATTTTGATTAATCACGATTAATCCTTTGACAGCACTAACGTATAATTATCATTATTAAAATTATCAGAAAAATGTTATACTTTTAATTTAGTATTTCAAAAAATAAAATTACTTACTTTAAAATTACTTTGAAATATTAAAACTTGTCCGTCACTCAGGCTTGACTTTCCATACAAAAAAAAAGAAAAAAAAAAAGAAAATGGTATCTTTTCCCCAAAGATCTTAAAGGTAAAGCATGTTTTAGGCTGATTTGTCTTTTTAATTTTTCTTTTTTTTTTTCTTTTTTTTTTCTGAGGATTCATTTTTGTTTTTCCAAAAAGTGTTTTTATTCGATTAAGATGAAAATGAGCGTACATCTCTCACAGAGCAGCAGTGGCAGTTTAAACATCAAAAATGTCATTTGTTTTAATTATTTTAAAATTATACATTATATGTTAATATACAGTATATTAATTTAATACTTAATTTTTTATAATTAAGTTTACTTTGGTGTCATTATGAAATGGGTCATCTGGTGGTTAATTTGAGAATTAAATTCAGAAACAATTAATTCAAAGTTCAAAGTTTATTGCTAACTTTGTTTCTAACTAACTTACTGAATTAACAAGTTCAAGGCCAATATTTTCCCTTAAAAATCTGAAAAATCTAATTAACATCACACAATAAAAAAATCTAAACTGTCACTGTACACTTAATCAGAATTTTATTCCTCAAATTGGAATTTTAACACATCTTAAAAAGTGTCAAATAGTCCAAAGTGCCATTGTTTGTCAGTTTAAAAAAAAAAAAAATGAAGAGTTCAGATGCAAAACCAGCTAAAAGCCATTTCGGTCAAAAATGAGATAATGATACTGAGTGAATGCTCTCGACACATATTATAAGTCTATCAAATACTTTTACTTCAAACTCGCTAAAATACCAGGCTCAGCCCAATCAGAAGTACTGGTACTTACATAGAAACCTATACATCTGAGCCTGATAAAGATGCATTTTTTAAAGAAAGACGTCAGATAGATTTAGCTGGTTTTGCATCTGAACTCTTCATATATATATAATATATATATATATATATATATATATATATATATATTTATATATATTTATATATATATATATATATTTATATATATATATATATATATATATATATATATATTATATTATATACTGTATATTTTTTTTTAGCAACACTGTCACTCAAATGGCTCAAAGCAGCATTCGGTGCATTAGGTTCATTCTTTTAATCCAGCTAAGCAGGCATAAGCTCTTGATGATGAAATTCATGATTGACAGCCACTAGTCCTAAATACTGGCCTTTTTCTGTTCATTAAGACAAAATTACAGAGCCTGATGAGGATATATTTCTCTGCAGGCGTGTTGTGGTTGTGTATGTGTGTGTGTGTGCGTTGGTTTTTTAAGGTCAAGCACAGCAGGGAAGTTTGCACACGTAAGCGTATAGGTGTGAGCCGATTGCGTTGTGGTGCTGTGGATGGTGTCCGCTGGGACACACTCAGCCAGATTGTGGTGCCGATGGGAAGTGCAGAGCGCATCCTTCACAAGCTGTTCCTAAGCTTTCACTGCCGCCAAGTACAGCACAACACTACCCGTAGCTACTGGGGATGTTTGTTTTTGCTGAACACTGTTTATTTTTTCCTCTTCTAGATATATATATATATATTTATATATATTTATCACAAAGACACTATGCCTTGCAGTGATGTAATTTACCAAGGCTCTTCCCAACAATGTAATTCATAAAAAATACATTTGCTTGAATTGCCACGGCACTTGCGAGTGGCTCTCGGTGGTGGAACTGGGTGGAGCGTCTCATAACAGAAGATTAGGGGCCTTTTGTAAGGAGCGAGGTGTTTCAATACTCAAAGAGATCGAAATGGGAAAAAAAAATGCACTCTTTGTAATGTAGGGTCTCTGAATGAAAGATATTGCTCTTCAGTACTTTTCAATTCTACTATATAATTTGGCATTTTTTAGAGAACTTGCTGCTGTTATGCTAGGGTGTTGAGAGCGCTGGATGCTTGCTAGGATGTTCTGGTCTCTAGGCGGTTGCAAAATCAAAACATTCCACCCAGAAGTCATTCTGTTCCCTGGATTTGGCTCTGGTCGTTCTTTAAATATGCTCCTGTGGGATTTTTCCACACTTTTAATTCTCTACCAGGCAAACCATTTACATGAATGCATTTGGCAGACACTTTCATCCAAAATGACTTGCATTGCATTCAATGTATACATTTTAATATTCAAACATCCTTGCACGTTTTCCTTGGGAGTTTTTCGACATACCTTAACTGTACTGACCCGGACTGCACAGAGTTTGGACGCGCATCACAGAGCTAGAAAAGACGAGCATTTGAGGTTATATAAATTGGACATTTTTTTTTTTTTAGAAATCTTTTGCTAGGTAAATAATTTCTTCCTCAGCTGGGATAATTTAGAGCCATCTGAAGCTGCGTTGAAACTACATTTTGGAAGTTCAAACTCGTGGGCACCATAGAAGTCCACTACATGGAGAAAAATCTGAACTGTTTTTCTTCAAGAAATATAGTTTCTTTATGACTGAAGAAAGAAAGACATGAACATCTTGGATGACAAGGGAGTGAGTAAATTATCTGTAAATTTTTATTCTAGGAGTAAACAAGGAGTAAAAAAGGTACCACCTCACTGACAACTTTTGTACCTTTTTTTCTGAGAGTGAGAGAATCAAACCCATGACCTTGGTGTTGTTATTGTCATGCCCAACTGTTTGAGCTAAAGGTATAGAGCAAAAATGTGATGTTTTTTATATCGTTTGATATCGTAGAAAGATAATTGCACATGCACCTCTCAGAAAGCTGGATAATTTAAATACTGAATGTTTCTGTATCAGAAACATAGCAGAATTAGACCAAAACTGGTCAAAAAGTGAACTAACCTCCGAACTGAGATGAAACGAGAGGCAAAACAATCAGAGAAATGGTTACGATGGGTGAACTTCCAACCCATGGACTGGAAAGCTTTCAAAAGTTTCCAAAATCACTTTAAAAGTCACACAAAGAGAGTTGACCAACCTGCAATGTCACTTCCTTACTTCCTTTTGTGCATTAAAAACCGTGCATTAAAAAAAGTAAACCAAAGAAAATCGAATGAAACATTTGAGGGTCCCACACATGAATGAATGATCTCATGAAATCTTTTGTGTTTTTCATTGTCTGACCTGAGGTTTCTGTTTTAATTTTTAAAGAGCCAAGAGAGCTCCAAATGTCTGTACAGCAAATACCTGATCTTGGAAAGTACAAAGTATATTATTTAGAGAAAGATGAGTCAGTATTACTCAAAACCTTTTGTTGTCTTCATAATCTTAGCTTATGAGAAATCATGGAAAGTAAATCAAGTCTTGCATAATGAGATCCATTTATCCACATATCCAGTGCGTTCTTGTCTTTCACTGAAATCATACCAAACGTATAAAGTAGGCCTACCTTCAGTCTTCTGAGTTGCCTTCAGTTTAAACTTTAAAATAGCCTTAAACTTTGTTCTGAATTATTTGTACTTAAAAAATTAATCCATTTGTAAAATGCATGCCTGAATCTGTATGGCGAGATAACACGTTCAAGCCGTTTGTTAGCTGCATGGTTCATTTAAGCTTTTCTTTTGAAGCGGACACTCTGTGGACAGAGTTAAAACAGTTAAGGGGATTTCACCTACATTAATATTTATTTTTTAATTCCTCTTCATCAGGGTAAAGAGTTTGTATGCAGAACCCAGCGGTTCATTTGAACCTCCCAGCATTTGTAGAGGTAAAAAAAAAAGGCAATGATTTATTATTATTTATTTTTTAAGTTTAAAAAAAGTCTAAGTTGCCTGTATATGAAAGCACGGATGTGTGGGTCTAGAGGGCATTCGGTTACCCTGCATATCAAAAGAAACACCCTAAAAATGCTGTTTGAAGATATGAGAAACAGGAAGGGGTTTGTAGTTTATGTTTTATTGAGAGATTTAATTGTACTGTGTTTTACGGAGGAATAAGTTCACCTCATAACAGTGGAAATGCTTGTGGCTCTATAAATATAAAAGGGAAGTACTGTTTTATCTGTTTGGGAATTTAAGCCAGAGAATTAAAATGTGTGTTATAGAACAAGTTACCATAACAATAGCTATTGCATAGCCTGTAGAAATAAGTACAAAGAAGCAACATAAGCTTGGCTACAAAACCAAGTTGTGCACTATTTTGCTGTCTATTATCTATACTGGCAACATGGAGCTCTATCAACAACATGGAACCTCAAAAATCACTGATTTAATCTGAAATGCTCTACATTCAGAGCTCCAGACTGCGATAAAAATGGTCGCATCTGTGACCAAAAGTGAAGTTTTTGTTGAGGCGACTATATAAATGTACATGTTATGGGCTTATAAAATCGCATGTAATGTCTTTTTTCCTGATTGTTTTGCAGTCACATCTTTTGCTGTGTTCACATACTAAACTGAGATGATGTGCATCAAAGTTTTAATGGAAAAAAGAGTTTCAACCAATCTCTGCCGAACAGCAGAGCTGACACACCTGCTAAACGCAGCTTCCGTTGTGCAGCATGAGAGAGAACAAAAATGACGGATATGTGCAAAATAGTGTCCATTTCGTGCCCAACTTGAACAAACAACAACAGGTAAAGCTGTCAGCTGTTTGGACATTGGCAATATCGGTAACAATTCTTGTTTATAATTGATGCTATGGCATCTTGTTATGAAGATCCTAGTCCCCTGATAGCACAGGTACTTCTTGGAAACGTCTATTTGACGTCTGCATTTACATCTGCAAGACGTATTTTTTAGATTGTTTGCTCATCTGCAATAGGACGTTTCCTATCAGATGTCAAATAGATGTCTATAAGATGTCTTTAAGATGTTTATGATTTAGAATGTATCTAAAACTGACGTCTTGCAGACTGTTTGTACACAGCAGATGCTTTCCACATCAAGTGATCTTTAACAGACATCTTGTAGACGTACGTGTGCTATCTGGGTCTATATGCTGTGTTCTGTTAATGCATGGACTTAATATTATTTGTAGTGCACTTGCCATCCAGTAATTGAAAAAAGCTTTGTTGCCTTTTAATAAACAAAGTATCAGCTTTAAAATTATGCTGAATTCATAACAAAATTGAAACAATAAATACGGGTTTGGCACTCGTTAATGCGGTGTGAGTGATTCAGTTTAGCGCCTCGAGTTCAAGCGGCAATCAGTGGTGGAAATGGCCAAAATTCACTGGGGGGACTCTACCTTAGGGGGTGGGGGGTTGGGGGTAATAATGGTAATTTTAGATGTCCTTTCAGTTATATTTGAAGAGTTTAGATGCAAAACCAGCTAAAAGACGTCTCTGTCAAAAATGAGATAATGATACTGAGTGAATGCTCCTGACACAGTATACGTCCATCAAATACTTTTACTTCAAACTCGCTAAATTCCAGCCTCAGCCCAATCAAAAGTATCAGTACTTACATAGAAACCTATACAAAGTAGCCAGAAAGAAATGCTAATATTAAAGAAATACGTCAGATGGATTTAGAAGCTTTTGCATCTGAACTCTTCATTTAATTATAAAACCCTTTATAATCTATAATTAACACTTATTTCATATTTTCTCTAAACCAGTGGATCTCAAACTTTTTACACCAAGTACCACCTCAGAAAATATTTGGCTCTCCAAGTACCACCATAATGACCAACATAAATTACAGAAGCTTAGTAGGCCTAATTATTCTGCTACAGCTATGCACAGTTCAAAAACGAGGTTGTTTTATTCCTAGTAAGAATATTTATTGTTGTTGCCCAGTTTAAACATTGTAAATACAATTTGAACATTAACACTGCACTGTGCGCACATACAGGTAAATAAAAAACTTAAATGATTCAATTAAAATGTACTGTACGGAAAAGTTAAATAAACTGTACTGAAAAAGTAAAAAAAAAAAAGTACTGTACTTAAATATAAAGTAAAAAACGTACACTAGGCCTACTCAGTCAAAAAATGAAAATAAATAAATAACAGGCATCATTTAGCCACCTTGCAAACCTTTTAAAAGTGTTTCATTCTAGATTCATTCTACCCACAGGTCGCTCTTTTACGACTAGCTTTCTCAGTTGGTCACAGGAGCACATCATTTGGTCGCATATTTTTCTACAACATGGGATTAATCAGTGCATGCTGATGAACTTCGTGGTGGTTAACAACCAGTTCTTTTACATCAGTAGTATTATTTGTGGTTTGAACAGGAGTTTTGCTGGGCTTCTGATGCTTTCACTTTCAAATTTGCGATCTTGTTGTCACATTTTACAAGAAAACGTTCGCACACATGCTGAAGCAGCAGGTAAACCAGGCTATACCCCAATCGCTCGCACTGAAAGCGCCTCTCTTCAAATTTCCAGCCCTGGCGCCAAGTGAACCCATTATATCTTTGTCTTTAGTACGAAATGAACATGAATTAACATCAAAAAGTTGGCTATATTATGAGAGAGCCTAAAGTACATTGTACTGAAATGTCTCGTGCAATCGCTCATTCAGTGTTTCAAACTGCGGAAAACGTGTAAAGCTTGTAAACAATGGCACGTAACAATAGATTTACCTCAGAATAACCATTCAGCATCCATAAGTTCAACAGTCATCTAGAAAAATAATTATAAAGAGGAGCATTTTGCTATATTTATGCACTATTGCATATTAATATTTTGACCTGTTGTCTGCACGAGAAGAAAGAATGCAAGAAGCTAAAGATACACTGCCCTCCAAAAGTTTGGAAACACCCCTGGCAAAGTGTGGTTTTTGGACAATATCAGCATAAATCCTTATCATTTTTTGGTGCAAATACATTAAAGTAACTTGACATTATCATTGAAGACCAGCAATAATAATTTCATTTTGATATAATAATGGCAATATATACATGTCAAAGTCATACATGCCCCTTTGCCAGCTGTGATGCCTGGTTGCTGGTTTAAACTTGGCCCAGGTTTTTAAAAGATTTTTTTTTCAACAATTGATTGCCAATTAAGTTTAGAATACAATGAATTTAGGCCCAGATTATGCAGAGCTGTAATATCTGCTAATGGTGGATATTTTGATGAATCGAAAATGTAAGTTTTTTCTATGTATAAACTGTGTATGTAATAAAATACGTTTTCGTAGTTTGTGTTGTCTCTTATCAGTGCAAAATTATCACAAATTAAAAAGGATTCATGCCAATATTGTCCAAAACCCCACTTTTCTAGGACGTTTCCAAACTTTTGGAGGGAAGTGTATTTTGCATTTTACTAATGAAGAAAAAAACAACTAGATGTGTGAAATATGACAACATTCATAGAATGTATTAAGAAGGAGCCCAAACTACACTCAGTGGCCAAGTGATCTTATGATCTATGATATTGGCACAAATTCTGTGTAACAAACAATTCTTTGTGACTGTTTGACTATAGTTTTCAAGTTGGAAAAGATGTTTAGTTCCCAGGAAATGGTTTACTGGATTAAAATGCTGATAAATTCAAGAAAAGATGAGATGTAAACACATGACAGTATGATTGAAATGTTAGTGTTCAAAATATAATTAAATAAAACACATTTATTTTGTGGCACCTAAATATATTATTTGGTGCCAATGGCTTCTTACTCTTACTCTTTTTTTTTTTTTTTTTTTTTTTTTTGTCTGCAGCCCTGTCATTGTACTTGAGTCATAATTGACTGATAAAACAGCTAAACAACTGAAACTGTAGTAAAACAGTGAAATATGTCTTGAAAAATTTAGTCTGGAGTGCACTAGCTGTGACCTTAAAAAATAAGCACAAATTTGTCTCTCTGCTGTTTTAATTTGCCTACAAAAGTGTCTCTTCAGGTCTTTTTTTAGGATTTGCTTGGTGGTGAGTGACGCGGCTGTGTAAATGCTAAAAGGGTTTGAATTTTAAAGGTGTATCGGTGGCATGTAGAACTAACATTGTGATTTATTAGGGCCTGAGATGGTGACAAAGCAAATGCTTCACAGATGGACTGTAAATTAAGAGCTAAGTGGATCGTATTAGCTGTAATAGACTGCGAACAGTTCTTTGGAGTTGAGTTTCTCATTTAAAAGGCACTGTTCTTGTGCTGCGTCTCAGGTGTTGCTTCTCTGACAGCTGCAGACGTTGGAAATGAAGTAAGTTTTTATTACCTTCCTGCTGCACTACGTCTTTAGGAGTGCTGTCTTTATATCCCTCTACAATCACAGCTGTGAATCGAACACTGTCTGCCGTACTTTCACTTAATACTCCATAAAGTGTTCATAAAAGTCAGCGTTCGGCTGGTTTATGTAAGGATCGACCGAAATGCTCTGCACACCTGCAATGGCTTCGTACATACAAAAGAAGGAGGAGTATCGCTAAAAACATGACATCATGTAGTTGTTGTTTTTTAAAGTGAGAGTAATTCAATATTCATGGTAAAGGCTTTATTTCATTAGAGAGTGTTTTTTTTTTTGTTTTTTTTTCAGTTTTCAGTTTTATATTTGCGGTAGCATAAACCGTGTTTGAATATATTCCGTATAGATTTTGTCTGGGCAGGCGTTCAAGTCAAGTCACTCAAACTGAGGGTAACTGGAGATAGCCGCTGTCTTGATATCCATACTCCATCGATACATATCAATCTTTAAAGCGATGCAGTGGCAGGTCACGAGAGGCCACGGGTCTAATTTGTTTTGCAGCATCTTCACTAAATACTATAAAAGGACACTGAGGGGAGAAAAATGAACTCCGTCAGGAAGCTGTATACAATTTCTCTGACACACTCAACCTTCGCGCTTGTAAGTGTATTGCTATTTCCTGTTGATATTCGATTCCCCCAGAATCTATCTGGGATGCCTTCTCTCAGTCAAATCTGAGCAGATCTTTTCCAGATACATCATTAATCAACTTCACTCCCGTACATGGAATCTGAATACCGGTGAACTTGATGGATGCTTGACATTCAGAACAGCCGTGCACGTCAGCTATGAAATACAGCAGTTACCAACATTTCTAAGTGATTGTAATGCAGGTCTTGTGCATCTGAGTGCAGCTTTATTTACAAGATGATCTGTAGATAATTTTTATGGCGAGAGCTTGAACAAAAAGAAAGTGATAGTAAATACTGTTACTGAAATAGTTACTTTTGCAATTTTAGACTAAAAAGATTAATGGTGGCAGTGATATATAGAAACAGATATTCGTTAGCATTCCCAGTTGTTTCAGATGTACAGGTAATTGTAAGACATAAACACAAATGAACAATCAAAATGGTAAAAGACAATGCAAACTTTCAAAATAAGGAAGAATAAAAACCCCTGCAAGATTTTAACCTTTGCAAACTGTTTTTCGCATTATCTGATGTGGTTTAAAGTGAATTCAAAATTCAGTATATATAGAACATTTTTTAAAGTTTATTTAAAAAATAGTAAAAACAGTAATATTGTTCATTTTTATTGGGTCCTACTTTATATTAGGTGGCTTTAACTACTATGTAATTACATTTAAATTTGGTACAGGGCACTTATTGTGTACACACACTACCAGTCAAACGTTTTTGAAAGGTTAGATTTTTTATGTTTTTTAAAGAAGTCTCATCCGCTCACCAAGCCTGCATTTATTTGATCCAAAGTACAGCAAAAAAGAGTATAATTTTGAAATATTTTTACTGTTTAAAATAACTGCTTTCTATTTGAATATATTTTAAAATATAATTTATTCCTGTGATTTCAAAGCTGAATTTTTAGCATCTTTACTCCAGTCACACGATCCTTCAGAAATCATTCTAATATTCTGATTTGCTGCTCAAAAAAACATTTATTATTATTATTATGTTGAAAACAGCCAAGTAGAAGTTTTTCAGGTTTCTTTGATGGATAGAAAGTTCAGAAGAACAGCATTTATCTGAAATAGAAATCTTTTATAACATTATAAATGTCTTCATCATCACTTTTGATCAATTTAAAGCATCCCTAATAAATAAAAGTATTAATTTCTCTAATTTAAGACTGTTTCTGAGAGTTTGTGCAGAAATTCTTTGGTTATGCAAACCGACTGTTGCAGCAGCTGTCCGGGCGGCTGGTCTCAGACGATCTTGGAGGTGAAGATGCTGGATGTGGAGGTCCTGGGCTGGTGTGGTTACACGTGGTCTGCGGTTGTGAGGCCGGTTGGATGTACTGCCAAATTCTCTGAAACGCCTTTGGAGACGGTTTATGGTAGAGAAATGAACATTCAATTCACGGGCAACAGCTCTGGTGTACATTCCTGCAGTCAAGTCCCTTAAAACTTGCGACATCTGTGGCATTGTGCTGTGTGATAAAACTGCACATTTTAGAGTGGCCTTTTATTGTGGCCAGCCTAAAGCACACCTGCGCAATAATCATGCGCGATAATCAGCATCTTGATATGCCACACCTGTGAGGTGGATGGATTGTCTCGGCAAAGTACACTGTAAAAAATAATTTGTTACCCTGGTGCCTTAAAATTTTAAGTTCAGTCAACTAAAATAAGTTTAGTCAACTTGAAATGTTAAGTTGTACTAAGTAACAACTTAGATATTTGTGTTTGCTAAACTTAACAGATGGGTAAGTAACCCAGCTGCCTTAAAATTTTAAGTTGATTCAACTCAAATATCTAAGTTGTCACTTAGCATAATTTAACATTTCAAGTTGAATAAACTTTTTTTGAGTTGACTGAACTTAACATTTTAAGGCAGCCAGGTTACAAATTATTTTAAGTTGACTCAACAAATAGTTTTTTACAGTGTAGAAGTGCTCACTAACACAGATTTAAACAGATTTGTGAACAATATTTGAGAGAAATAGGCATTTTGTGTACATAGAAAAAGTTCAGCTCATGAAAAATGAGGGCAAAAACAAAAGTGTTGCGTTTATAATTTTGGTCAGTGTATGTTCTTTTTCATAAGTCTTATGTGGGGTTTTTTTTTTTCACATTGTGAAAACATTGGTCTCTTTTTAAAAAAAAATCTTTGTTGAATCCAGTTTGTGTCATTTTTCAATCCCATCTCCTTACAATTTCAAGTATCAAGCAGCAGAAGCGTCAGGGTTCATTCACTCATGTGCTCCACTAGAGAGTTGAGCTAGGTTTAAAATGATCTGCGCTATATTATAATTTCACGGTTGTGGGCAATTGTAGCGTCCAGTGGTTAATGTATTTCAGTGCCTTACTTCTAAGTGAAGACGGATTGATCGGGCGGATGGAGAGCTTCAGAAGATGAAAGATGAAAGGAACCTCTGAGTACCACGGCAGTGGCTCCTTGAACTATTTTTACGGACTTGTTTTCAACAATTGCAGCAAAGGAAGAACAACACGAGGATGAACGCTCTTTAAAAAATGCTGGGGGATGCAGTTTCCCCCGTCTGTTGTCAAGGTCTGAATCTGATTACGGCATGATGCCGCAGCTTTTACTGTACCATCTAAACCAGCGGAAAATTTTTAGCGAGATGTACTAAATGTACTTAGAAGTGAAAGCCCAAAGAAATAAATCGCATCACTGAAATGTAATAATGTAACTGCTGAAACAGCACCACTTGGGGCCTCTTTGTGTTTTTAAACTTATTATCGGAGTCATTATTGTTTACTCTGTACAGTTTAGCACCTGTGACTGCCCTGACAACAATGAAAGATTATACTGCATGCTGTAAGGTTTTAGGAAGCTCAGCCGCATTTTATTTCCTCTCTCGGTTTACGGATGTAACGCATCTCCTTTACAAGGTTTCTCCAGCATGTTCATTAAAGATGGGCTTTTGATTTATGTGACGGGCATCTGGATATTAAGTCCCTGTGGCACAACGTGCTCTTGTTTATCTGGATTAGGATGACTTCGAATGATGAAAAAGAGTAATAGACTTTATAATGGTTGCCTTGAAGGGTTTAGAGGGGAACAATGGCACTAGCATTAGCAAACCAATATTGACAACACCACATTAGGGTGGCAGACGTGACATTTTAAGAAGTGACAGCGCTGTGACATGCTGTATACTGGAGCATTTGTTTAATTCTCTGATGTATAGAATGCATTTGAGTTAATGAACCTGGTACAAATGTTTAGGCCTAAATCTGTTAATTGTGAGAACAAAAAAATTCAAATTTTATATGCAATTCAAATGCATAAATCTTTCATTTTTGACTGTAATAAAGCTTCTTTCACTATTTGGTATTCATTGACTCATTAGCTGTTTAAGTATGATTGGATTATTTCTTCAGAAATATCGCTAGTGCATTTATAATATTGATCTATTTTCTAGCTAATTTATAATATCTTTTATTTATTATTAAATAAATTGTATTATTATTTTATAATAATTGTTTATTATTATTATTATTATATATATAATATTTATAATATATTTTATTATTATAAATTACATGTTATTTATATATTTAAAATCTTTTAGAAATAAGTAATATTGTGCAATATTATTGTGATTTAAAATTTTCCTGTTTAATATATTTTAAAATTGAACTTATATTGCTATAATTATGGACATTAAATGGAATTGATATTGCTAGTGCATTTATAATATTGATCTATTTTCTAGATCATTTCTAATATTTATTAATTAAAATATTTTATAAATTATATATTTCATTATTATTTTATAATAATTGTTTATTATTATATATTATAATATTTATAATATATTTTCTTATTATAAATGTCATGCTATTTATATATTTAAAATGTTTTATAAATAAGTAATGTTGTGAAATATAATTGTGATTTAAAATTACTTTTCCTATTTAATGTATTTTAAAATTGAACTTATATTGTTATAATTATGGACATTAAATGGAATTGATATTGCTAGTGCGTTTAAAATATTGATCTATTTTCTAGATCATTTCTAATATTTATTCATTAAAATATTTTATAAATTATATGTTTTATTATTATTTTATAATTGTTTATTATTATATATTATCATATTTATAATTATTTTCTTATTATAAATGACGTTATTTATATATTTAAAATCTTTTATAAATAAGTAATATTGTGCAATATTATTGTGATTTAAAATGACTTTTTCTGTTTAATATATTTCAAAATAGAATTTATATTGCTATATTTATATTACATTATATGGAATTGACATTGCTAGTGCATTTATAATATTTATCTATTTTCTAGCTAATTTCTAATATTTATAAGTTCAAACATTTTATATTTGTATATATTTATTATTTATATATTTATAAATAAGCAATAGTGTGAAATATTGTTGTGGTTTAAACTAACTTTAATATATTTTAAAATGGAATTTATATTACTATATTTATACTATGTTATATGGAATTGGCATTGCTAGTGCATTTTTAGTATTTATAATATTTATGTATTTTCTAGCTAATTTCTAATATTTATTAGCTCAAATATTTTTTGTAAGCTTTGTTTATTCAACTAATATATTAAAGTGTTTTTATCATATTTAATTTTGTTTTGTTTTTATAATTAATTAAAATAATTTATTTATCATCATAATAGTGTGAAATATTACTGTGATTTAAAATAAAATAATTTCCATTTTAAAATAGAATATATTGATATATTTATATTATATTATATGGAATTGATGATGCTAGTGTATTTATAATATTTATAATATTTACCTATTTTCTAGATATTTTCTAATATTAATTAAAATATTTTCTATGATTTGTTTGTCGAAAAACAGTGCTTTTATATTTAATTAAAATAGTTTATTTATCATCATTTTCTAGCAAACTTCTAATATTTATTCATTCAAATACGTTATTCATTATATATTTATTATTTATATACGTTTAATATTTTATAAAGACGTGATATTGTGAAATATTATTGTGATTTAAAATAACTTTTCCTATTTAAATTTAGATTGCTACTATATTATATTATATTATATTATATTATTATTTCTAGTGCATTTATAATATCCATTTTCTAGCTAATTTCTAATACTCTTTGTCAAATATTTTGTAAGATTTCTCTGTTCAAGTAATATCTTGAAGTGCTTTGTCATATTTATTTTTGTAGTGTTTTTATGTTTAATTAAAAGTTTATTTATCATCATAATGCACTTTTTTTGTCTACTTTTCAAATTTTCTTGGCTGAAATGGGGGAAATGTTTTTGTACGTAATTTCAAGATGCACCAGCTGAGCAAGTGCCATTGAGATGAATAGAAATACTAACAGATGGCTTTCTCCAGCTATTATTTGAACATAAATCTAATGAAGAATCAAAGCAAACAGGATGATTTAAAGCGCAAAGAGAGTTACAGCATCCTACCATTCACACACAGAGGACACTAGCTGTGCGATCACTCAGGGTAGATACAGTCAGCACATGAGTTCATCCAGACAGGCCAATAACATTCCTGTCCATTTGCACTGGCTCATGAGTTTTGATTTAAGACAATGACAGCGATAAGGAAGTTAGAAAAGAGCTAACTCTGCACCTGAGATATGATTCAAACCCAAATGGAGCCATAACATAAAACAAAGCAGCGAGAAGAAATTATGACCTCTCTGTTTCTTACAGTACATTGTGTATGAGATCAGAGATGTCCGCCAGTACAATTTCTTTCTTTTCGAAACAAAAGAGAAACAACAAAACTGCCATGACTTCACAGTAGTCTTTTTTGTGCCGTTTGGCTGGTAGACTTATTTGCTGTAAATGTCACTTGGGACAAGGCGTGACAAAATAATGACAGGCTTTTTTCAAAGAGACCAATTTCCCAGAATTGAATGAGCAGGATGTGTGGAGCGTACAATATCTGCACTTGCCACTAGATTGGGCTGTCTGTCGATATCCATCTGACATGTCTCTGGAAATGTGGTCAGATAAATGGACAGGGTCCAAGAAGAGAAAAAAGATGAAAGCCGTAAGAAGAAATGTGCGACAGAGAACTAGCTGTCTCTGTAGCTATAGAGAACGAGCGCGATGTACAGAAGGTCCCCTTCCTTTTGGTCCAGCTCTGATCTGGCATATTAAATACTGAGTTTTTCTTTTGCTGCTCGTAGAATGTAATTTCTACATGCTGGTTAATTATTCCCTTTAGTTTGGAGATCGTTGACCTGCCATATTCAAACAAATTCGCCGATCTCTTGACACTACAACAGTTTGATTTAGCTTGGGAAGTATTCTGTGTGGTTTTGTGACATCTCTGTTTTCATTATGAAGTGTTGATGTGACAGGCTTTGAGTGGATATGACAGAATCGGAGAGATTTTAATTAGCGGTTACCTTG
Organism: Labeo rohita; assembly: GCF_022985175.1. Lineage (NCBI taxonomy): Eukaryota > Metazoa > Chordata > Actinopteri > Cypriniformes > Cyprinidae > Labeo > Labeo rohita. The sequence continues at coordinate 19,441,064 of NC_066882.1, read as the reverse complement.
ACAAGCTTTTTGCTCCACATGCACACTGCCACAGTTTCGAAATCTGTCTTATTGGAGATAAAGGAATAGTTCATCCAAAAATGACTGTTCTGTCATCATTTACTCTCTCTCATGCCTTTCAAAACCTGTATGACTGACTTTCTGCGGTTTAACACAAAAAGAGAAGGTTTGATGAGTATCTTGGTCAACGTATCAATATTATAAATGGTCCCAGACACAGTATTTTAAGTCTTCATGTGAGGAACAGATTGAAATCTGATTAACAATGTTATTTACTAGGGATGTCACAATTCTCAATATAATATCGAACCGTTCGGTACGACATCCACGGTTCAGTACGCAGTTGTGAATTGCGGTTTTTCGGTTTTGCATTTACATAACTTCCATGTTTTATTTCTCTCCGAATTTGCTGTATGTGTGCCCGCAATTTCACGTGTTGAAATGAAGAAACGCTTCCCCGCTTATATTTGGAAAATGCAACACAAGCAGAGCATCTTCCCTTCTAATGACATGTAATGATTAAGCCTTTCTAAACCTGTTGTCCAACAAGAGTTATAAAAACTAAAAGTTATACAAATCATTATAACTTTTTTTTTAATTCACAACGTCAGCCGAGTGTTTGAAATAACTTCCTTATGTGATCTAATGTGGATTCTTATCGCAGAAAGAGGCAGACAATAAATTCTATACTCCTATTCTATGTATGCCGATTAGCAGTGGCTTATGAAAATACACAAGATGGCTTAAGGAACACAGATAAACCATATATTATTGCAGACGAGTGTTTATTGTCCTTATATTTCATCATTCAAAACGTTTAACGTTATATCTTTTTTTTATTCAGTTACAGCAATAGCGATGCGGGAGATTTGCGGGGGTTTACGGGAGTATTTTGTTAATTTGTTGCAAAAAAAAAAAATACACTGGAGTGGCAAGATATCAGAACCGAACCGAAATCCGTGGTTAAAAACCGAGGTACGTACTGAACCGTGGACTAACTGTATTGTTGCATCCCTATTATTTACTGAAAATATACAGGCCATTCCAGTTTAGTGCAAACTGCTGTCCCACAATGAAAATACACATTTAAAAAAGCATTTAAGAATTCAGATAGATGTTTATTTTTATCCCACAATAATATTTAAAATAGCAGTAAGCTTAATATATAAAAAATCAATATATAATTTATTGGCCACTTTCAGGTGGCTGTATCAACCCCTAACCCCTTTTGATTTTTTTTAAGTGAAGTGTAAAAAAAAATATTTGTATTTTATTATTATTATTATTTTTTTTTTTTAACTTTGTTTTTTATTAATTTTGTTACAAAGCCCTCATGAACATTACAGAATATCAAGTTATGTATTATTACAGGGTAGACTTTCCCACCCATACATTTATCATAAAGAAAATAACATTTAAACAATAATATAAAATAATATATACAAATACAAGAAATGAAATAGAAAAAAAAAGAAATAACATTCACCAACGTATATTAAAAAAATAGGAATTCAAATTACAGTCATCATTACATACCATTCCACTTTATCGGTTTACAAATTGCTTAAAAGGGACCACATGATTATTATTATTATTTGGTTTTTTTTTTGTTGTTGTTGGGTTTTTGTTTTTGTTTTTTTGTTTTTTGCAAATCATGAAATGTATAAAAAAAAAAAAAATTGTCCAGCATTTTCATGTCACTACTGAAACACTGTATGTTTTTGTCCATTGGCTGAGACTGATTTTAACTACACCTCTAAATTTATGATCAGGAAACATTTATGTGTCACTCTTTATCATAGCTACAATGTGTGAGTAGATGGGTCTCATCATTTTGAGGTAAATGTGTTAAAAAGTTGGAATATTTGTGTGTAACTTTAAGGAATGCACTACCAAACACCTACCATAACACTTTTTTGGGTGTTATTCCATAACATTTAGTTTTCATACGTGTACAACTGTTCAGAACTGTGCTAGCTAACCATGTGCTAATTGGCATATTTGAGCTAGGTTCAAAAGTACATTGTAGAAAATGCAAATGCATATTTCCCAGTTTACAAAACATTTTGAGTCTCAGATACTAACAAATGCTATTTCCTTGAAACGACATAAAAACCCTTGTCAGACCAACAAAATGACCCCAAATGTTGTCCCAACTAATCAAACACAATTGAATGAACATAGAATTTCATATTGTTTAAATGTTAAGGCTTTGTGAGTTCCCAGCATACACTGAATTATGCATTTAGTATAGGATTTTTGCTTTGCTGTTTGCTGACTTCATTTAAACTTTTTGTTGTTGTTTTGTCATCATTGTCAGTTATTTGTTGCACTGTGATGTAAAGTGCTAATATTTTAAACATTTGTTGATTTGTCAACCATTCTTGAGGTTTGTCTGTCTAGTTTTGAGGACTAGAGTATATCTGTTTGCTGGATATCTTAGTCTTGTAAGATGTTTTACAAACAAAGACAATGTTGCTTGCATATTAGACTAAGTTATCCAATAACAATTCACTGTTTGTCATTTGTAATTGAACAAAAAATTTACACAAAAAAATAAATTACCTCAACGACAGTAATTGTTGTTTCAGTTGCTGTTACAAGAATTTTTCCATTAGCAAAATAAGACAATCAGCATTGCATGAACAAACAAATTTATGTTGGCTAAACAAAGTATCTTTACTGAGACTGAACTAAAACTAAAACTAAAAAAAATATATTGTTGAGAGAACTCAAAAGTCTTACTGCATCAAGTTGCCTTATTTTTTAAGTTTTCTCAACTTTTTTTTTTTTTGCAGTGTATCTAAAATTGCCACAACCGTAACAGTCACAACTGTTGGTGAAGTTTTGGTCGTGACATCGTTTTTTTTAGTACAACAGGTCAGAACTGTGTTAGCTAACCATATGCTGATTAGCATCTTTAAGCTAGGCTCAAAAGTATCTAAAATTGTCACTACCATAACAGTTAATGATCAAAACATGTCATTATTGTTTCACTGTTGACAAAATGGAACACAGTAGTTTATTTGGGGGAATTAAACAAAATGTTAGTATAGTTAGAGTAAAATTTTTTAGTATTTTTCCTGCTGGGAAAAAAAAAAAAAAAAAAAACAGCTAAAACCAGCCTAAGCTGGTTGGCTGGTTTTAGCTGGTCATATCTGGTAAGCAGGCTGGTTTTAGAGGGTTTTGGCCAGCTGGAACAACCAGCTAAAACCAGCCTGACTAGTCTAGCCGGGCTGGTAAACCAGCTAAAACCAGCTACTTCCAGCTTATACCAGTTAAGACCAGCCAACCAGCTTAAGCTGGTTTTAACTGTTTTTTTGTTTTGTTTTTTCAGTAGGGTTAGTATTACTAGTGTTTATGTGAGTTAAAGTTCTGTAATGTGATGTGGTCGGTACCAAAATATTACTGTCACTACTGAAAATGTCCAGTCATGACTGAAACATGGGATGTTTTATCAAAAATAAAGATATTAAATTATCAGCTAAGATGTTATGATAGTGTTTGGTTCAGTGTATATTCAAACTAACGAATCCTTAAATTTGAAATTGGTATAATCAACTTTATGCCTTTTACAAAGAAAAAAATAGATTCAAAATACAGCAGATCTCATAAATCACACTTAAAATATTGTTAAAATTGTTATTGATTTACTTCTAAAACTTTTTGATAAAAAAGCAAAACATATTTACAAGGTAGATGTAAACAAAATCTTAATAAGTCATTAAATTATATATTACTGTTTCATGACAAATGGAAAAAATATTCCAAAACCTTCTGAAGATACAATATGAGAATTAACTGCACAATTACTAGAAGTGTGTACCTTGGATATTATACAATTTGCATACAGTACATACAAAATTTGTGGGAAAAGACACTTTTTTTTCCAAGACATTTCCAACTATGACTTTGCACCAATTCTGTAGAATGGCACATGCGGTCTTTTGCGTTGGATCTTTTCAATGAGCCATTTGATCTGGTTTGAATGGTTTATTCATGAATCTGACTCTTCTGAAAGATTATGATTGAATAACGACTTAAATTTTGCTCTATTCCTCTCACAAAGCTTCAGAAGACTTGAAATATAGTGTATGAGTTGTATGGGCCACTTTTTGAGTCTTTTATGGTGCCTTTGAGCCCTTTATCGAAGCTTGAAAGCAGCAGTTCATATTCATTGTAATTGCATGGGAAAAAATAGCCATTATGTTCTTCAAAATTCCCCTTTTGTGTTCCACAGATGAAGGAAAATCACACGGGTTTGGAACGACATAAGGAGACAAATGTTTCATTTGTGAGTGAACTCCTGCCTTTAAGATCAGTTCAAGCAAGTGAACTAGTACTCAAGAAGACATTAAAAAGGGATGAAGCATAACTTTTTGAGTCATCAAAAGCATCATCCCTAAAAGCCCGACAGCCACCGCGAAATCAATCTGACAGCAACAATACTATGAATTTGCTTATTCAGGACAACATGCCTGTGTTTTTTCAGCAGTGCTTTTAGAACATCATGGCTCCTAAACCAGAATGGAGAACCAAACATGAGTTACTATTTCACAAAGCTGATAGAGAACGCTAGAAACTGTTTTAGCACAAGTACATAGCCGTGACACTAGATCCAAGGACAGTGTAAACAAACTCACCAGTGTGCCAATGATTTACATAAGCTAAAAGCTTCCGCACATGACTTTATTCAAAGGAACGAAGACCTGCTGTTAAACTAAATGCGTAACTGTCTATTATAAGTTTCTTTTGTTTTATTCTCTGTCTTTCAACACATTTTATCACACCAGTTCCTAAAGCCCTTCCTTTCCCAGTCAGTGGATATGAATGCTGCAAACTCATAAAACATTCAACATCACTCAAGGTCTATGCCCACACTTACACAATAGGATTGTTTAGAAAACAAAGGAACACTGTCTCGGGAAGTATAGTGCAGGAAATACGTCTTTTTTCAACCGGAGAGACAGTATAGAATACAGAAAAAGAGAGAAACAAACCACAAGCTTGCATGCTTTTTTGTTTTTTTTTCTCCACAGGAAGATTTCAGGAAAGCAAGCAAACCGAAACAAGCGCCTTCAGTGGAGTTTTGCTTATTAAAGCATATTCAGTTGTTTGAGGAACCTCTAAAAATAAAATATGCCTCTATATTTTTTCCCCCCAAGTTCTACGCTTGCTCAAGAATTTGACTATTCTGCTGGTATGTCCTTCTAGTATAAAACCAATACCTCGACCTATCCAGAAACACATGGTGAATACTAAAATGGCACTTCCTCTGTTTCTCCACAGTCTCAGTCTCAGGTTTGATAGACGTGGATGGTCTTTTTCAGGGAGGTTGACACAAACACCATAAATTCAGTATCGGCTCATGAAGACATTTATGTCTTTCGTGCCAAAAGACACTGTCTGTCATTACTGTAATCATATTGCAAAAACACGGGGAGGCACAGCGACTAGAGACATGCAGTAACAATCGACTGTCAGTACTTACATTCTCTTACTTCCCTCTCACACACACATACACATACACACATATGTGTGTGTGTCTTTACCCACTGATTTGGGCAAGGAACTGTCACCAAAAGCTGTTCCTGCTTAAGCGTTGACATGTTGTGTTACATTTTCTATGCGTTTTGATGTCACCGCTTGGAGTGTGAAAGATCCCAATGAAGTTCTTGCAGGCGACGCGTCTTGAGCACTTGACATTTTTATTCTGTCTCTCTCAGAAGTTACTGTCACAAATGAGCATATGTGTTTCAGAGAAAGGCACCTTTTTTATCTGATCATATCTTACCCGCCGTTCACAGGAGGTAGGGTGATGCTGCTGTCTTCAACGACAGAAGAAAAAAAAAATCACCCAAATGTAGAGGAAAAGAAATAGAGGCGTATTTTTCCGGATTCTGCCCTATAATTGAAAATCTGATTAATCCAGTGATTCTCAACCAGGCACGTGTACCCCAGGGGGTAGTTACACAGGATCCAGAGGGTGCTTGAAGAGATTTTGATTATCGGCTTTGTTAAACTTATAAAACAGAAATTATAACCTAAAGTTATAAAAAAAAAATTAGGGCTGTATGTGAAAAAATCATTAATGTAGAGATTTTTGATGATAATTCATCCAGTTCCTGACTAACAATGTTAGTCTTTAGTATCACTTTTTATCAGTTTAAAACATCCTTGCTGAATAAAAGTATTAATATTTTTCAAATATCTTTTACTTTTAAACAGCAATGTAGACCATTGCAAATGATTTCTATTTTAAATAAATGCTGTTCTTTTTAAACTTTTTATTCATCAAAAAGTCATGAAAAAAGTATCACAGGTTCCAAAATAAATAAATAAATAAATGAATAAATAAAGAAGAACAATTGTTTCCAACACTGGCAATAAATCAGGATCATGTGACACTGTAGACTGGAGTAATGGCTGATTAAAATTCAGCTTTGCATCACTTGAATAAATTGTATTTTAAATTATATTAAAATAGAAAACCATTATTTTAAATGTTTTAATAATATTTTACAATATGACTGTTTTTTAATCAAATAAATGCAGCCTTGATGAGCAGAAGAAACTTCTTTAAAAAAAAAAAAAACATACATTTCTATTTTTAACATTATTTGTTCAGCAGATGTTTCTTATTAAAAGAAAGAAAAAAAAATCAGCTGCACGCAAAGTGACCCACATTTGTTTTTTTTTACTACTGAAAATGTGAACAATTTACGAATACGAATTTACTAATGGAGCTGCATTAAGATCTCCATAACTCTGGGATTGAACCATCGAGAGCCATTAAAATGAAGCTAACAAAAGACAGTTTGTTAAGAACCAGAATCTAAAAGGATATTAAGATATCTTTAATACTGCTTGAGTTACAGGCATGCAATCTTGAGACAATAATAAAAAACTCAAAACGTGCTTTTTGCCATTTTTAACTGTCATTATTGGCATATAATGCAACAAAGATTGCTAAAGTCAACGGATTTTACTAATAGACCTACCAATCTTTATGTAAAAATAAAATAATGATGCTGGCAACTTTCTAAATTTATTTTATACCCCTCTAATTTGGCTCCAAATTTCAGTTGAAACCTCATTTTAACCCCGCTCTACAAAATAGTGGATTGGGTCATTTTATAATTGTGGGTACATCTCACATCCATGAAGTATATTTTTTTATATATTTTCATCCATATAAAGCCCCGATGCTTAATTTTCTAGTACACAATTATATTTTTCCCAATCACGTTGAAAAAGCCATATCTTTTGTTCAAAAATGATGTTCATCACATACAACTCTGGTATTCAGCTGTCCGATTTTATAAAGTTGCTCATACTCTGCATTTAAGCATGAAAATGACATCAAATATAAATAAATTTCATAGTTTTGCCTTCAGTTAGATTAGGTTATCAAGACATTTGGGTGTGTGCTTCAAAAATAATGTGTTTATTGTGATATAACTTTGTGATTACGTCCGAAAAACCATTGTCAGCTAAGTTGCCCCCTTAAAAAGGAATGGTTTGTCCTGTTCTCGCATAATTTGCACAGCATGATGATATTTCCTCTGGAAGCACATGGATGAAACACTAGAGGTTTTGTTCTCAGACAGATGAACTAAAACTTATGTTTTGTTTATGAAAATAAATTTCTAAACATACCATATGTGTAGTAGTTCTAGGCTTCCATGTTGAGTATACACTGTAAAAAAACAATCTGTTGAGTCAACTTAAAATAATTTGTAACCTTGCTGCCTTCAATTTTTAAGTTCAGTCAACTCAAAAAAAGTTTATTCAACTTGAAATGTTAAATTATACTAAGTGACGACTGAGTTGAATCAACTTAAAATTTTAAGGCAGCTGGGTTACTTACCCATCTGTTAAGTCAAGCAAATACACACAATACACAAATATCTAAGTTGTTACTTAGTACAACTTAACATTTCAAGTTGACTAAACTTATTTTAGTCGACTGAACTTAAAATTTTAAAGCAGCAGGGTAACAAATTATTTTAAGCTGACTCAACAACTTGTGTTTTTTTTATTTTTTACAGTGTAGGCCCAAAACAATAAAAATGTCAGCTGTGTACTGTGTTACCCAGTAAAGGTAACATGGTGGACAGTAGCAAACATAGATGGTATTTTATGCACATATTCCTACAAATCACCTTTATTTATATAGCACTTTATACAATATAGACTGTTTCAAAGCAGCTATGAAAGGTCATGTTTGGGTTTTTGGGTAAAAATAAAATTTTTTTCTTCACATTGTCAAACTCTAAATGTACCCCTAGTTATAGAATGACCCGATTACTCTGTAAATATACATGTGTGACATTTAATATTTTGGCTTTTATCATTATATATTTGCCTTTCTATAGAAAATATATTACCAAAATCAAAAATTTGAGCAGGGGGAATTTCCAAAATTTGGTTGAACTGACACTGATTGACCCTTTAATATGTAAGGAATAACTGACAATAATGCACACCTGCGTTCACACCTCAAGACATCGATCAGATGATATATTTCGAGACATTCGTCCAGGTTTTTTTTACTATTAATAATTGTGCATGCCATATAAATATGTAGCGTACACATTTCTGGTTTGGTACAGATGAAGTTGTGGGATACACAACATAAAAAATAGCATGGGAAACACTGAATTAATCTGTTTGTTCTGTCTCTGTTGTACAGCAGCACTCGTTTCCAATGTTATTACTTGATTATTGGATATTTTAGAGCTGGGAAGTAGAAGTAGGAACATCATAAGCCCCCTGATGTGGTAACCTCTTGCTGAACTACACCATCAACTGTGAACTTGATGAATTCAGAGGTATCGGTAGTTCATTTTTCTCACATGCAAATATATTTACAACACTGGAGACTGAAAGAAAATTAAATCAGCATATCTTGTAAAACAACCCTCTAGTGTGTAATATTAAAGAAATCTATTTTGTGATAGATGAGCATTCACTGAATGGATTGTTTGTCCCAATGTTCAAATAATGTGAATGGAGTCTATTAAAAAGAAAGACAGAGTTGAAAACAAAGATGGTTCATAATCAAAAGTCTGTGTTTTGACTCTCTGAACCAATTTCTGTCAACCCAACACAGCAGTTGATGTCACAGTGCCCTCAAAACTAGAGGCAGGCTAAACACTCTATGAAGGTCAATGACCTGAAGATTAGATAAAGGAGAACAAATTTAATAAGGTCTGTAAATTGAGTTTCATAGTTCACTGGCTCAGGAGCCCATTTTATAAACAACAATTCAACCTGTTTTATTTATAAAATGTATTTATGAAAAAATGTTTCTCTGCCTTTTAAAAGTAGTGGGAAAATATACTGAAGGAATACCACATAACATATATAACACATAAGGAGGAATATGCACTGTGTGTTAAGTTCAAAGCATGAAAGACAGCTTTAAATAGCTGATTTTGGTGTTTACTTTTTTTAGGCCTTGCAGCTATAGAATCTAATTAAATCTTATATATGAAATTTAAACCTTAGGGGGAGGTGGTGCTAAATTGGTTCAGAAATATTATAAGATCCCTCCAAATGATAACAAGCTTTTAGGACGTAACCTGATGTATTATGACTCATCAGGACTGACGTGTGAAAAGGATCCAAAATTAACACTCAGTAAGTGTCAAATATGAGTAAAAGTTGCTTTAACGATATGGCAAGCTGACGCCCTGGAGCTCACATCTCTGAAAACATGAAAGCAAATTTTCAAATACATGTTATCTTTATTAACAAACTGCATATTTGAAGCCTAAAAAAGTTCATTCTTGCCTAAAAACTACATTCTGTGACACAGAACAGTAGTCCACCATGACACTTTCTGTGAGAAATACCTCAAGTGGAGTGATACAAACAGTGAAAGGAATGGAATTCTGTAATCACTAGAATATCACATGCCTCAGCCAATCAGATTCGAAGACCAGAAAGAACCGTGATATAAATACAGTATTATTACTCCAAAATACAGTTAAATGGTGGATACACTCTAAAAAATGCTGGGTTATTTTTTTGACCCAAATGCTGGGATCAGCCCAAGTTTTCTACCCAACCGCTGGGTTGAGGCTGTCTCTGATGACACAACCCAGCTGCTGAGTTACAGTCAGATAAAGCAGTTCTCAGGATAAAGCAGTTCTCAGCGCTGCTGATTTGCACTTCTTCAGCAAAATAAAGGTTTGTATACATTTTATTTAATTTATGAAGTCTTTACTGTGCTGTAAATTGTATTATTTTACGGATGAGATGTCAGTCAGCTGCCTCAGCAGCGGCTGTTTTGCAGGACGGTTTAATCTAATGTCAGTACTGTTTGTTTATGGGCAGTTTTTTGGAGTCAGTCATGGCATCTTTCAGCTATGAGTGAAATGCGAGGCCACTGTCTGAAGATCGCAGTTAACCCGGCGAACAACAGCCGTTCATGAGAATTAGCACTATTTTGGTAAAAAGCGATTGCAGAGAATGGTTGAATACAGTAAAAATTAAATTTTACTTTTAAATGTTACATTTTTTATTTCTAAAATGCTTGTTATATGAGTTTAAATGTATTTAATATTGTAAATTATGCTGTATTTACCCAAATTAATTCAGTTTGTCTTGTATTTTGTCCATGTGTTCTTGCTTAATATTAAATGTTCATCAGTAAATGTTCTTGTAATTCCGTGTGCGTTTTTATAAGTTCCAGTCCATTTTAAACCAGCAATATAATAATTTTAAGTCAACAATAGTTGACGTAAATAAAATAACCCAGCATGTTTGGTAAAAACATTTAACCCAGCGTGTGTTCTGTCCAATATTTACCCAGTGCTGGGTTGCCAAATAACCCAAGTTGTGTTGTTTTTACCTCAGCATTTTTAGAGTGTAAATATGTAAATATTCTTAATTTACTCATAAAGACCCTACTTTAGCATTTCAGTAATGTAAAATGCTAAATATTGGTATAGAATTAGGGAACCGTGTAATGAAAACATTGGAGATGAGGACGTGCACAACTGAAGATAAACTCTTCTGGATGACTTAAAACATAGCCTAGTTGTTTTTTTTTCCCCTAGTGTCATCTTCCACAGACTCTTGCTTCCAGTGTCTTCCCCGTCTTTTTCCATTCCATGTCCATATCTGTGAAAGTGAGAAATTGCTGTAGCAGAGAATGATGGGATATTGGAATATGGTCTCATCAGCAATCTCCAGACTTCAAAAGTGCTCTAGAGCAGCCATGATCAAGGCAACGTGTGTTGAAGTGCCACAGATCCCTCAAAGGTCTTTTGTTATTGGATACTGGTAAATTGCATCCCTTCTCAGAAGTAATGGTGTTGAAACGTCTTCATAATGACTGCAATAAGAGGACATATCTATCAATTTGTAATTTTATAGCCCTTCTAAGGGTATATAAATTGAAGTCAAATATTTGTAAAACTAGAACATTTATAAATGATATATGTATTAGCACTTTATTTTTATTCCATGCAGATAATGCTAATGTCCATGCAGCAGTAATCTGTGGCAGGCTGCATAAATATCTACTTTCTGTTGGTTTATTTATTACTTTCGCCTCTCTCGTATTCGCATCTCTACTGCTTTTTTTATTTTTTGGAATTTAATCTAACACTAATATGCCATTACACATGCTATGCTAATGTGCAGTTACACATTACCCATGCTAATTCGAAGATGGCACACAACGAGAGTAAAAGGGAAGTATGCAAATTCAAACCCATCATTTTCCTGCAGTCTGGTTAAGTGACTTTCACTACGATGTGCAATCCACTGACTAGCTATTATGATCGCACAGTCTCTCAGCCGCTGCGTCGTGGCGCTGAAATCTAATTTGATAAAACACAAGTTCAAACTGAGAGGCTGCGAGCGCAGTAGAAGATGATATGATGCAGCTAATTTGCTTAAAGGTGATCAGTGTGTAGTGTGCAAGTGTGTGTGTAGGTGTTTCTGTGGGTGTTCTTTTCTTTTTATACCTGTTCTAGTAGGGAAATGTAATCCAGACCCAAATGGGCATGTTTTCCTGTGGTACTGTAGTGTTTTTTAATATAATCAAAAAGTTTTTGTAACAATTTGTAACATAATATGTCAAATGTGGGGTAAAAGGACTCACCCATCCTAATTTTTTTTCTCATCTCAATGCTTTTGATGTATGGCTGTGCTGCTTTTAATTTCGTCATTTTTAAGGGGTCATCGGATGCAAAGTTCACTTTTTCATGTTGTTTGAACATTAATGTGTGTTGGCAGTGTATGTACAAATCTACCCTATAATGATAAAAAACATGCAGTGGTTTTTAATTAATCTGTAAAAATAATATCCCGTTTCAAATCGAGCCATTCTCAGATGCCTGTCGGTGTGGCGTCACACTGACAGAGGCCGCTCCCATGATAGTTGATTGACATGAGCTCTTACCTCAGATCAGCTATCGCAGTCCAGTAACCTCCATTGTTTCAATGCCAGAGCAGGGATGTAAGTTAGATTGAGCGATTGAGGTGTTGTGTTGCTGGATGTAATAATGAACATAGTGGTTGTCATTTACTCCCGACATCCCGAGCCGCTGAAGATGCAGTGGATTATGTTTGTTTGTGAAGGGAATACGCCTCCCGATCTACATACAGCTTCACTTACAGCAGAAGTGTGTTATAAGGGTTTTTTTTTTTTTTTATAAATCTTTCGATCGCCTTGCCTTATAACGTGGTAGTTTAGTGGCTAAACACGGCTAAATAAGGATAAAGTAAACATGCTCATCACTCCACAGAGAGAAGAGAGGGGCGGGACGAGCAGAGCTCATTTGCATTTAAAGGAACAACCCCTTAGAATGAGATGATTTTGGCAGAGCTCATTTTGACAAGGTAAAAAGGGTGTTGTTTTACACAACCATTGAGAATTTTTTACCAAAGTATATTATAGACTTTTCTTTAAGACCCTAAAGAATCATATCAACTTGTGGAAAATGGGCATCCGATGACCCCTTTAACAGAATATCAAAATTTGTGAAATTTAGTGGTACAAAACAGTTTTGCAGTAATTGATCTAATTTTGTGTCTCTCAAAATGTGACCTATGACATTAATAGTATGTTAAAATATCAACGTTTTCCACTGTTTGTTAATGGGGGATTTGTAAACACATTCATGTTTTTTTTTTTTTTTAGATTATTGGAGTAGAAATTATAGTTTTCCTTTCGAAGTGAAAAGATAAAATTAGACACTTGGGGACAGTTTTGCTAATAGCTTGCATCATCACAAACTGTCTTTTAGCATTAAAATTGTACTGTCAGGTTTTACTAAAGACGCGCAGTGAAGAATTAGCACTGAAAAGCCGAGGACACAGTTATTATTGCACCTGAACTTATTAAATATGCGTTTGTAGGATTTTCATTTTCAGATGCAAAATTTATGCATTTACGCCATTATTTAACACCCCAAAAAGCATGTCTTAAACTATTTTGCGCTTGAAATATCTGCAATTATTGTTGCTAGGAGGATTCACCGCAGAGAACAGAGAGCGCGTGGTAGACAGGAGAAGATGTTCCACATGTATTAATTTATTTGGAGTTTCAGAAGAACACATTATTTGAACATATCATTTGCCAAGCTATGTTATTTTTAATTTGCTTCAGGAAATAAAAGACGACTTGAAACCCTCAACTAGGAGTCATGCAATACCAGGTCTATCAAAACTTCTAGCAAACCTTTTTTCGGTTCTTGTGAACTTACTGTAGCTTCTTTATTTCTTTATTCTTTTTGCAACTACGCTATTTTGTAGTGCACTTGGTAGACTACATTCGTCAATATGTAAATTTGTCAATATGTAAATGTTTAACCCAACGTTCTGGGTAGTTTTGTTTATCTTAACTATTGTTTAAAAATTATGTCTGGCCTAAAATGGACCCAAAATCAAAAATCAGATACATAATTACTGGAGGTATCAGCAATAATCAAAAGGTGAACATTTATTAATAAATGTTAATTTTCAACCTATCTGGGGTTCATTTTAAGCAAGAAATATAATCATTTTAAGCAATAATTGAGTTAAATAAACTACCCAGAAGGCTGGGTTAAACATTTAACCCAACCGCTGAGTCAAAACAACTTAATCGCTGGGTTTGTCCATATTTCACCCAGCGCTGGGTTGTTTTAATCCAGTATTTTTTAGAGTGTAGCGTTATTATTTTTTAATTTAATACTGATTGTAATTAATGAAGTTATTATTCAGTATTTCCATTAATTAGATGCACATTTTAGCTTTTCATTAAAACCTACAGGTTAATTGAGTGAAGTCATTGAATTTGCATTCATATTGTTGCTATTATGACACATCTTCAATTAAAATATGAGCAATTAAATATGCAAATATTCATAAGCCTGTATATAAGTCACAGAATAAATTTACCTTGCAGATGAAACTCTTTTACTGGGATTTAGCTTTGTCTGTCATCATTTACGAAATGATGTAGTATTTAGTAAATGATGACAGTAGTATCATACTTTTTTTTTTTTTTTTAATTTACCATAAATGTTAATAGTGCATCTCTTGTGCACCTTACCCTACTAAGTGGAAAACAAACACAGAATCTTTGATCAAATAACCTTTATTTTTTTAATGCATGTAGTCTGGGTCAATTTTGAAGATGAACTTCAACTTGAACTTGACATGTCCATATTGTTTTATTAGATGCATGGCCTTTGATTGCAATATCTAAAGCTATTGGAAGAATTTTCTTCTTTCTTTGAAATGTTGATAAGCCATTCTAGCTATTCTGCTATTCTAACTATGCATGATTGCAAAATGGTATTTTATTGTTTGCATTTAGCATTGTTTTTCCCTGTTCTCTGTGACCCTCTGTGAAGAATAATTTAGAAAATGTTGTGTTTACACAAAAGGAAATATAAAAGAAACGAAGACAGAAGTACAAAAAATGTAGATGTTTTTCTTTTTTTTTCCTAAACTATTAAATAGAGCACTAGATTTAAGCAATTATGTAATTTTGTTTATGGAATGCCTTAGCTACTGCCATGAAACATCTTAAGCAGAGGTTAAGGGAAAATTGGAAGTGCAGCCAGTGAATACAACGAGTCATGCTGACCGCTTCGTACCTCACAGCTAATTGCTTTGGGGAGCAGATAAATAATGCCAATTCAGAGAAGCCTATCTTGAAAAGTATTGAAAAGTACATCAAGGCTGAAGTAACTTTTACCTTGATATAAACATCGACTGAACAGATGCAAAACACCTTAAGGAACAGGCTGCTGGCAAAGCATCCAGGAATGCTGTTATTGATCAATGGCTACAGCTTCAGCAGCCTGTACAATTCATTATAAAGGTGGTGTCTCTAAATCTTTAATCATACTCAACTCAAAAGCCCCTGATGTGTAGAACCACAATATTTTATACATGTTTGCCAATCTAACACCCAAATATCATTTTAATTTCAGTCAATGGACATGAGATCAATAAACAAACAATTCAGATGTCCTTATTGTTAATTAGCTATGATGCTCTGAAGTCTCTCATCTTACACAAATTGAACTTGATACTCATGCACGGAGTAGACAGTAAGGCAGAATTTCTGCCTTAACAATGCGAGTATCAGTTCATATTTTATGAACAGATTTTCTCATGTAATCCATTCGCAGTCCAGACAGTCGTATGGTGCAGTGTTCACATTTGCTACTTAAACTAACCTGAGTGAACAGTCAACAGTGCTACCAAACCACTCAAAACAAGCAACCCTTAACAAGCCCTGCTGTTGGTCAGAGATATAATTGCGATGCGCAATACAGTGAAATGATTACATTTAATGTTATATTACTTGCACTTACAATTGTCATTTAATCTGGTGAAGTATCTTAAAATCATGATCCAGATATGTGGAATAGGATAATGTTTGGGTGGAAACCGCTAAGCTCTTTTTGATTTAAATTTCATGTGTAATCATACAAAACACATAGAATTGGGGGGCTGTAACCTGTAACCTACTTAATCTGACAGTGCCCTCAATATCTCTAACTACTAGCCATTGGCAATAATACACAGACAGCACATTTGTAAATGTAAAATGCTGTCTTTAATGCACTCAGTGTACTTGCACTGTATTGTATTCCCACTTTACCACGGTGTATCTAATTTATTTGTGTATAAAGTTTCCTTTTTATAAAGTTTTCTGTAATGTTTTACCTCTTGAATACGCATGGGCATGCAAAACATTTCATAAAGAAAGAAATCATAGATAGATAGATAGATAGATAATATCCTTAAAATGTACTATACAGGGGAGATCAGGGCTAGTTTTCACAGGGGGACTTATCAAGTTATTTATGTTTTTTTTAAGTTATTAAATTGAAATATTTAAACAACAACAATAATAATTTGTATATAAATGTATGTGTGTATACTTTAAATATACATATACTATTTTTGGTAGCACTTTACAATAATAAATAGATAGATAGATAATATCCTTAAAATGTACTATACAGGGGAGATCAGGGCTAGTTTTCACAGGGGGACTTATCAAGTTATTTATGTTTTTTAAGTTATTAAACTGAAATATTTAAATAGCAACAATAATAATAATTTATACATAAATGTATGTGTGTATTAAGTTATTAAACTACTTTAAATATACATATACTATTTTTGGTAGCCATTTACCATAAGGTTACATTAGTTGCTAATGTTAGTTAATGCATTAACTAACATGAATGAACAATGAGCAATACATTTACAGTATTTATTCATCTTTCTTAATATTAGTTAATAAAAATATGCTCCTTCATTGTTAGTTCATGGTAGTTCACAGTGCATTCAGTAATGTTAACAAGCACAACTTCTGATTTTCATAATGCATTAGTTGAAATTAACATTAACCAAGATTTGTAACTAAGATAAATGCTGCAGAAGTATTGTTCATTATTAGTTCATGATAACTAAAGTAAACTAATGAACATTTTTGTGAAGTGTTACCAAATTATTATTATTATTATTAGTTTGTTGTTATGTATTTGTTTTTATTAATCAGTGACCAAAACAGTGAACTAAGTTTTTTTTTTGTTTGTTTGTTGAAAAGTCTAGAATAGTCTTTTTAATGCAAGGTTACATTATGAGAACCTAAACCACATGAGCCGTTGTTTACAAAAAATGTCAACATGTTTAATGAACTGTATCTTTTTCCCAGGCAGTAACGATAAAAATGATAAGTAGCTGTTTTTGTAGCCACGACTACACGCTAAGAAAAAACCTACCATTAAACATATTCACTTTGGTAAAAGTGTGACAACTAACCCCTATCTCGTCTATTTATTAAACACTTTAAAGGCGCTTTTATCCACGTATTCGCTTACATATCGTCGTATCCAAGTGTCTCCACACTCCATTCCAGAGAAGGGGCTGGACTCCGCTCCGTGTTTTGCTCCCTCACTGCTCTATACATCGCGTCTCCTCACTCCTGCATTGCTGTAGCAGCAGATGTTCGCGCGCTGAAGCCAATATCCACCGTTCTCTTTACCGGAGCAAGTGTTCTGCAGCGGAGAGTGAGAAGACGAAGAAGAGTGAGGACGTTTGCTCGTTCTCTTCACACGTCTGGAGTGTGTGTATGTGGGTGAGTGAGCTGAAGAAATTGGAGTCGCGTCTTTATTTACCACACCTGTGATGCGCTGCTGTCTCTGAGCAACGAAGACGCACTGATGGCCAAGGTACAGGAAGAGGATATGTGTTGAAAGAGGACTTCTAAATGCGCTGATCGGTGTAATATCACAAAAACTAAACCCAGACAGACAGCATACACTCCTCGCACTTCATTCAGCAGATATTACTGACTTAAACTTGAACGAGAAGGTGATAAAGATGCCGTTACACCTGGGTCCCTTTGTCCGCTGGAGATCCGGGCTTGTACTCACATGGATCTGCTTGTTTTCGTCCGGATTTACCTTCACTGGTGAGTTGAATTCATTTCAAAACGTATCTTTCAGTTTCGACTTATAAAGCCATGTGTAAGTCATGCGTAATTGCTTTTACACACAGCAGTTGGCTCCCCTTTGTGATGTGATTTACGGAATAAGAACAGAATGTAATATTTCACGGGGTTCATTTGTATTAGAAATAAGCAGTTTGCTCCAAATTGCCATGTTAATGCTAGTTTTAATAAGCAGAAAGCGCAGAAACAGAGGTGAAGAACCTATTCAGGAACTTGAATGTGCAGTAAGTTTGATTGACATGTTTCTGCGAACACGAGACTCTCACGGCGCGCCTGAGACGCTACGGCGAAGCGTTTAAACGAATAGAAATATACGAAACCGAGGGTTTGTTTAATTGAAAATGACTAGAAATGTATACCATGAGTGTTAAGCAAATACATATTATTGAATATTGCGTCCAGCATTAACGCGTTGCATTTTTGTGAGCGTCAGCTTGAATGAAGTACATTTCCACGCGCCGACATTCATCCGTTCTTGCTGCATTGGCAGTGTTTTTGACAGCTTTACGAAGTACAGTGAGCTCCGACGGTCATTGAACGCTACAGGGAACATTTGTTGTGTGTAGATATATAAGATGCTTTCGTGGTCAGTGGAAAAGAACGTGCAGAAATAATCGTGCTCTCCTCCCATCACACATCGTGCACTTGTCTTGGTTAGCTACCCATTATAGCCCTAGGAGGAAAGAAGTACAGATTTACTAATTGTGGAAAGCTTTAATATTTATTAAACATTCTAAATTGATATTTTTATCTTGAAGACTTTTGTTTTTTTATAATAGTGTTTATTTGCAATGCCAGAGATGTGACATTGTCAGTGGCTGCTTAAATAATAACTGCTTATTATTACTCCCACAACCAAAATTAAGACTGTACCGTTTCAAAAATGCCCAGCTTATGTTTTTAAATAAGAATCAGTGTGGATATGCATATTAGGATTCAATTTTAATGGGAGATATTTTATATTGTGCTGCAAACCTTTGTTTACTTTGTTTCAGCGTAATACTGTGTTATTAATATCATAATAACATCAAATGACACTTTAACTTGTTGTCCATGACTGGACATAATTACAGTTACAGAATCACAGTCACTTAGTCCAGTGTTTCCCAATCAGGGGTGTGTGCCCAGAAAAATGTAGCTTTATTTTTCCCTTTAAAACAGAAATTCAAGGCTGTTTATCGATTAAATTAAAGCGTTTGATTGGCTCTTGCGCACTGTAATATTAGCAGTAATTCTAAATTATATCCAGTGTTATATCAGATAAAAATAATTTATTTTGGGCTCCATTTGGTGTGGATTAAAGAGCGCTTAAACCTTATTTGGGCTGTGGAGGTCCATAAAACAAAAAAAGGTTGGGAAACACTGACCTAGTCCACCCACAATGTGTTTTTGTGGACCAGTTTGGGCTTGCCGAGATCTGTATTACATTGTGTCGGGAGAGTAAGAGAAGTAAGGATGGTCGTGGCTGTGGGAAACTCAACTGTGGGAAAGTTGAGTTGCGCTTCTGGAGGTTTTATAGTAATCATCACCACAGAGCCCAGCTGGGGACCGCTGATGAGTATCCTCAGAGCACGGTCAAAATTTCACACTTGGCTTACATTGTTCTGCCCCCTGTCTGCTGTGGACAGAGGACTAACTTCTTAAAAGTTGTGTAATTATCAGTCTTGCTTTAGGAAGCTCTACATGAGAAAGTTAAATTAAGAGGGTAATTTCTTATGCATTAATTAGGGAAGGATTTCGCATAAATTAAGATGAGGTAAACAGTCAACCCTGGGGAATCATGGAAAAAAAATACAGTGGCGTTTCTGAGGTTTTTCAAACATCTGTTGAAATGAAGATTTTTTTTTTAAAGTAGATTACAGGGCGTGATGAAAAATGCCCTAAATTCCCACCATCTTCGCATGCTCTGTTTAATTTGTCAAGGACACTTATCTTGCTTCGCTTCCAAATGAGAAAAGATCAGACAGGAACTTTCTTATTCTCTAGACTTGTAAGAGGAGGAAATGTAAATTGGATGGAGGAGAAATAATGGAAGCACGTGTGCTCGCAGACATTGTTAGTCCAAAAGATCATAGAAGATCACACAAGGTGCTCTCGCTAGGGAGAAACGGGCTGACGGTGCATTTTCCTATAAAAAAAATAGCCAACTTGTCTTTCCCCTGAAACATAATCCGGTCAAAAATAAAGGTCGCCCTGTCAGTCTTCATCAGAGAGAACACAAGAGACAGAACAGAGCTCTTCCTCGAACAATGTGGTGCCTTCAGGGAGATCAGCTACCGTTGAGCCGACAGGAGGGTTTTCATCAGTATGTAGACAAAAGGAATCAGCACATTGTGGTTGTGTGTGTGTGAGTGTTTCTTACAGTATATAGCTTGTGTTAGTGGCTCTGTTGGTTTTGCTTCAGGATTTTATATCGACCCAGAACAGTACTAAAATTATAACAAAAAATCCTTAAATTTAGACATTAAATGTCATAAATTACAATGAACTGGATACTGTCATAGAAATATACAAAACATATTATGACAAAAGTTGCATGAAAAAAAAGAACATTTTTTAGACATTAGTCTAATTGTCATTTATTAGACATTTATTAGGCACAGCATTTGACGTCAACAACAAACATATGGAAATACTTTTTTTTTTTTTTTTTTTTAAATGTTAATAAGCCTTTATATTTTGCTACCCCGACAAAAGAGGTTTATATGGTTTATTTCATTTTCTTATCAGCATTGAGCATTTTTTTTCTCCACCTGCTGTTTGTGGTCTTATCAGAACAGACCTGCAGTCCAAAAAAGTTGTTCCTTGTGGTTAAAATGTACTTAACAACACCCTAATATTTTATATTTTGTATCATGTCAAAAAAAAAAAAAAAAAAAAACACTGGTCAGAGGACTCGTCAACAAATCGTATGTTATATATCTATGCTGCATACATACACAATTTCAACTTCATCAAATTCAGAGCACAAGCTGAAAGTACAGGAATCAGTCATGCAATCAACACAACCCTGTAGTAAAGTATAGTTTCTTGTTTGTTCCCATCTCATCCGAAAGGGAGTGATATAATGGGTTTGCTGTTTTTCGCTGTGTGTGTGAGAAACAAACAGGGGATTTTTGTGGTTGGAGTTTGTGGTGGGCTTGTTTCAGAGATTTTTGGCACTGCTGTTAGTGTGCTTGGTTGTTCATTGAAAGGGTTGGATTTTGGGGTGCAGTGAAACTCAAAAGCTTTCTTATGTGGCTAAGAAGCTTCTCAAAGGCCCCTCAGACCCTAGAAACGTGATTTTGCTTTCATCATTTGGATTATTGCAATTAGGGTAAAGCTAGCGTTTTGGTGTTTTCGCCTTTTTGTTGTTGAGGGAAAATTATTTGAACTTGAATTGAACATTAGTTAGGCCCATACCAGATTTTCAGTGTATACGGTATTCGTGGGGTGTTTTTATGGTGATGTGTGTGTCAAAAAGGAAAGAGAAATGATGAAAAAGATTTTTGCCCTTCTACTTGTAAGCAATAAAATCAAATGATGCATGTAAAGAGAGGTCTCTGCTGTTCTGTGGAGCTCTTGATGCTAACCAATGACTTTTCATGATGTACAAGAACTGAAAGAATCAAGCAATGGAGAATTTCAGAGGGAAATGGAAGATTTGAACAGATTAATGTCTGAGAGCAGTGTTATTTGGAGTCGCGGGAAGCGCTCAGAAGCGGAACGTGATTAAATCCGTTTGTGTTGTGTTTCGTTTCACTCGACACCGGCCACATTGCAATTTCACAACAATCTTAACCTTTTTTTTTTTTTTTTTAAATAGGCGGTATATTTCTCCCACTCTCACAGTTTCCACACATACTATATATGTATAGCCAGTTTGATGAATGGAGAGGCGTGAAATGGTGTAACAGAGATGAGGAAAAAGCAAACAGTGTAAGTCAACAGCAGCTGGCTTTCCATAATCCAAGAGCATGCTCCATTTGATGACAAATGTGGTCTTTTCTTATCTCACACTGCTATATATGTCTTCTCCATGAGTGTCAAATGCAAATTGAGAAGGAGAGGCGAGGCGGAGAACATGAGAAAGTGTGACACGAACCTTTGGGGTGGGGGGAAGTCTCCTATCAGACTGCATCAGATCTCAGAAATGTGCCCTTTCGCTTCAGTTAAACAAATGTAGACTACAATAACAGGGTGGAGTTGGGGTTTTGGGTGGGTCTTTAGCTGTTTGAAATGGGCGTTGAGCCATCCAAGGGGTCAAGGTTTGGCTGGTTAGCATAGTTAAAGGGTTAGTTCACCAAAAAATGAAAATTGGCCCTTAATTTACTCACCCTCCAGGCATCCTAGGTGTATGACTTCCTTCTTTTAGACGAATTCAGTCGGAGTTATATTAAAATAAACCTGGTATTTCCAAGCTTTATTATTCCAAAACAAGTCCAATAAAGTGCATCCATCCATAATAAAAAGTGCTTCACACAGCTCCAGGGGGTGAATAAAGGCCTCCTGTAGTGAATCGATGCATTTTTGTAAGAAAAATTTCCATATTTAAAACGTAAGAATCACTTCGACGAATGCGAACGTGCCGTGGAGAGATCAAAACAAAACAACGGTCACGAATTAGAAGTTCAAAACGAGAATTTGTGAAGGAAAATGTCTGAGGATTTTGATATAAACCAAGAGGAGACTGGTTTTCCTTTACTAAAGTAAAGGAATTTTGTTTTCTTTGCTCCTGTAAACTGGTGCATACGCAACGCCGACTTCCAACGCCATCCGTCCGGAGCTGTTTCCGCATACGACCAGCAGGTGCACACTAGATTAAAGTGATTCTTAAATATGGATATTTTTCTTACAAAAATGCATCAGTTCGCTACAGGCACTTTTTTATTATGGATAGATGCACTTTATTGGACTTGTTTTGGACTGATGTGGAGAAACTCCCACCCATGCAATGATAAAGCTTGGAAATGCCAGGATTAATATAACTTCTATTAGATTCGTCTGAAAGAAAGAAGTCATCTGGAGGGTGAGTAAATTATGGGCTAATTTTCATTTTTGGGTGAACTAACCCTTTAATTTAACCTGCTGCAAAAAGCATCTCTTTCCATTATGATGATAATTTATTGCAAAGAGCATCTGTATTGTTCCAAACCCATAAGACCTTTGTTCATCTTCAGAACACAAATTAAGATATTTTTGTTAAAATCTGAGAGCTTTCTGATCCTCAACAGACAGAAAACTACCATGTTCAAAGCCCAGAGAGGTAGTAAGGATATCGTTAGAATAGTCCAGTCTTCATTCAGCCGTAATTTTATGAAGTTATGAGAATACTTTTTGTGTGCAAAAACACACAAATGCTGACTTCATTCAACAATTACTTCTCTTCGACATGTTCATGGGAGTACCATGATGCAGGAGCCCGATGCATTGCACCTTGTTCAAGGAGAGGAAGAATGTGGTAGTTGCATTGCTGTCTATGGAGGGTCAGAAAGCTCTCGAATTTCATCAGAAATATCTTAATTTGTGTTCCGAAGATGAACAAAGGTGTTACGGGTTTGGAACGACATGAGGGTGAATAATTAATGACAGAAAGCCCTTTAAAAATGTGAAATGATCTTCTTTCTCTTGTCTTTCTTAATTATAGTTTAGGACTCTAACGCCATATATATTGATATCTAGATAATGATAGACTATCATCAATATAGACTTAAGACTCGATCAGTGGACCAGTATAGTGGATGGCTTAAGTATACTGCATACAGAAGCAGTTGCTAATGAGGAACTCAGCGTTGTAGTACAATCTATGTTGTGGTCCCCTTTGGTCCCATCCTGGGTTTCAGCACCTGTTCCCTCCTGCAAGCCTGGCGACGCCCTTCAGAAAGGATGCGGTCAGCAGGAGGAACCAAAGATCAGCGCTGTCACCAGAGAGACTAATCGTGTTCTTCCCTGAGGTGCTGTCAGTGGCCAGAGAAAGCTGGAGTACTGTTGACCTTGAGAGCAGATGCATTTAATGTGCAGACACTGCTTCTCAGCACATTGTGAGCACTAGAGTCTATGAAAGCCTTGGGTGAATGCCCCTCCCCGAAGAGATAAGAGTGCATTTCCCAAGGTGCTTTTGGCTTGACTCGCCGACTGCGAGATCTAAGTAAGATCTGTCCGCTTTAATGATGAACCATCTGCTTGAATACTCAATAGACTCGAGCACTTTGCCTCATCCCACAATAGTAACGCAACAAAAGGGGTAATTTTTTCTTCCAACTGTTATTACTCCATAGGGTTTGTTCGGTGGCGACGGAGAACATAAACATGAAAAATTCGCTGTGGTGCTCTGCTTGCTCTCAGCCCATCTGTGGTTCATCACCCAGCATATTTAAGGTTGTTTGGGGATGCTCTTCATTCTCCTGTGATCAATAACCCTCTAACTGTTTAATTGGCCATCAATCAACGACAGGGTAGAGTTAAACGCGGAGGTGCTCAATCCCCGCCTTTTATGCAACTCCTCTGGGTCCTTTTGTAGCCTTTAAGTTCGTCCAAGTTGCATCCAGAACATTGTTATTTGTATGCGCCGCACAGCAGCGGCAACACACGAGACTTCCAGAGGGCTTCCACGAGGGAGCGTTGTCTTGACTACTACCGTGATGTAGATTGAACACTCAGCCAGCCCATAATACAAGTAAGGGCGGGGCTTTCTTTTGAACTGCATAACTGCTTCAGCATCAAAAGGAATGACAGTGCATCCTATTGATATTTTTTCTACTTCAGGGCTAATGAAACTCTCGGGTTCAGCCCGTCTCTTTCACATATGGCTGATCTGGATGAGTTTTGCTGAGTTTGAAGTGTACAAAATTGTCTTTGCTATTCTTGGCTAACCTCAATTCGAAACCTGCTTGCTTATAATCATGAAGGCAAACATGAATGCTTTTCAGGGACTCAACTTACTAGACCACTGGGTATTAAAGCAAAGCTCTTTGAGATCTTGATATTGGATGTGATTGAGGTTTCTTTGTAGACTTTGTTTAGATTGCACTTGGAAGTAAGGAGGCTGATCATACGAGAATATTTATACTCTTAATCCATAAGCGTCTCTGTTACTATTGCTCAAGGTTAGAGAGTAGAAAATCCAAATAGTATGAAAATAACATTAAACTTCACAGTGTATGAGTGATACCTAAAAGTGGCTTTTAAAGGAATTTTAAATGTCTGCGAAGTTATTTAATGCTAATTTCCAAACGTTTTTCAGTCCTACTTTATATTAGGTAGCTTTAGCTACTATGTAATTACATTTAAATTTGATATAATGCACTTATTGTGTACGTACATGTTTTTACATTGTACTTATATTTTAATACCTGTATGTAATTTCATCTGTAATTACTGTTGACCCATCCCTTACACCTTAACCCACCCTTAAACCTACTTATACCACCTAACCTTACTCGTACCCCACCTCAATGGCAGCAAAAGAGTTTTTCCTAACATGTAGTGGGACCCAATTTTTTTTCAAAGAAGTAGTGCTATCAAACGATTAATCACGATTAATTGCATCCAAAATAAGTTTTTGTTTACATAATACATGTGTGTGTACTGTGTCTATTTATTATGTATATATAAACACACACACACACACACATGCATGTATATATTTAAGAAAAATTGTTTTTATATTAAATATATTTATATAGAATACAAATTATATGAATATAAATATATGCATGTAAATATTTTCAAAATATATACTGTATGTGTGTGTATTTATATATACATAATAAATATACACAGTACACAGACATATATTATGTAAACAAAAACTTTTGAATGTGATTAACCGTTATTAATCGTTTAACAGCACTTGGGTTATATTTGTGACATGAATCTATAATAAAGTGATACATAATGACAGTACTTGTGATAGTACTGTTGTTATGGTTTCCTCCTCCTCATATATCATAAAGACGGTGAGTTTTTTTATTTTTTTTTTTTATAACTTGGACAAGCAACTACTCAAACTGCATAGCAACACTCTTAAGAAACACTTTTGGACTGCATTGCAGCACACGTGGCATTTTATGACATTTTCTTAAAAACAAATGCAGTTCATTTCTTTGTGTATGAATGATTTCTGTGTGGCATACATAGCACATAAACTAGCATGCTGGCAAGTTTTGGTGTTTTAGCATTACCATGTGAGTGTATGAGCATGTCCCAAGTCAATGCAAAGTACCTAAGTACCTCAGGCAGGCTGGAGGTGGTATGAGATCTCTAATGGCAAGGATATTTGAGGGCGGATTGGCTTAGAGATGGCCAAAACGTGTCCTCTTGAAGTGATGATGTTGACAGGAAAGGAGACCTATTGACCTTTGCTCATTACGTTCATATTCCATGCGGTTGTGCCTCAGGCTGGCAATTCAACTGAGTCAACACTGGCTGTAGCTCAGCCCTCACTCAGCAGTCATCAGGGAATGCAACGGCCAGCTCAAAACATCTGCTCACCCTTTTCAAAAACAAGAAAGATGTTTAAAATCTAAATATTTAATTTTACACTTTGCTGACTTCTGTAGCTTCATTCTGTGTTTAAGTATTTACATTTTATGATTATAAAATGATAGAATTCTTAAAGGGCAAAAAAATCCACTTACATGGTCATAAATGTGAACGCAGTCACTCTGATAAAATCCACCCACTCTTTATTTTTGAATCCCTGTTAAACCAAACTAGTCTCATTAGGCATGCGGTTTTGATTTTCAAAGCAGTGTGACGTCACATTTTTTAGGCCCCATTCACGGCCACTGACTGACAGTCCTGCATAGTTTCCCAAGTTCGAATCCCAGCTTGAGGACTTTTCCCGATCCAACCCCCCTTCTCTCTCCCACTTCACTTCCTGTTTGCTCTTCACTGTTCTATCATAATAAAAGGGAAAAACACACACACACAAAAAAAAATCAATAGCTGCGTTTCCATTACCCTTCAAATTGCGTAAATTGAAATTGCGAATTGAAAATACGCCTAATGGAAATGTGTCAATTTCGCAAAAACCCACATATATCGCAAAACTAGCCCAAAACAAGCCCAATCACATTCGAGGGGGGTCCCCCATTAAAAGTCGCATTCTGGGGGATAAAATACACGTTTGATTTGTCAGGGTCCCCTGGTAAATTTGTATTTCAGGGGCTAAATATGACGTTATTGGGGTCGCTTCAACCCGCAGACATCAAAAGCAACCCACAGCGACAGTATTAAAGTACCCAAATTCTGCAGGAAAACCGTGGACTTGGCAACACTGCACTTCTGTGTGTTTGGCTTCCCATATGTATGGGTGAACACCGGTTCTCTCGCTCTGTCACGTTGCTTCTACTAACTGTATATTGCTGTAGGTGTGCAAAGCAGAGATGTATACGCTACGCCCAAAGCCAATAGAAGGCAAGCCTGCAACCTTTAGCCAAAAAAGCGTAACGGCTAAAGCTAACGCATCCCGTATGGGAAAGGAGACCAGAGACTGTTTTCTTTAAATGGATGTCGATGGAGGAGAAGCTTCACTACGCAGAATAATCAGCTTTTTAGAGGAAACAGCTTATCATTTAATGAATCGACCGCCTACTGGCTAATTTTTCGACGTTTTACAATAAACAGTACTTTTGGATTTAACTATTTTTAGAGTTTACACCAAAAAAAAAAAAAATGCGGTTTTATAAAATAAGTCACAGATTTTTGCGACAGGTAGGATTCAGCTAATGGCACTTCTCATTTATTTCTATGGAATCTGTAAACGGCGATTGAACTGAATTTCTGTCAAGGCTGTAATGTGATTGGTTATCAAGGCACACATGATCCAAGTTGACCGTTACGCTTTCTCCAATAGTAAGTAATACAGACTGTCTCATCACCCAATAGTAAGAAAATCTCTGCCTATGCCCTCTTATGACGATGGGGTGGAAATATGCAGCTTATTTGCATTTAAAGTGATACACACCAAAACAGCTCTTTTTTTAGACACTCCCAAAAATTTTATATTCTTCATGTTATAATAAATTATCTGTGGGGTATTTTGAGCTGAAACTTCACAGACACATTCTAGGGACACCCAAGACCAATATTACATTTTGTTAAAATTGACATAATAGGTGCCCTTTAAGAAGTTACCTGTTTGGAGTTTACAGTAAATGATGGTAATTTGGTATTAGCCACTACTGTCATCAGTAAACAGATAAATAAAACAGAATCTAAAAAGTTCTTACAAAGCGTCTTTTGTGCCAGCTCCAGATACTGTGTAAAAATGCAGTGTCGCATAAAATTAAAGTTTGTCGTTGTCATGACAATCAGTGCCGCCTTGTTTCCCGTCAGATCACTCGGATGTTTGCCAGAATCAACAAGCAGTAGCCAAAACTAATAGTCTCATGGCTCTGTTTGTTTTGAGAAAATGTCTGGCAATAGGGGAAACAATCTTAATAATGTACAATAACACAGTGTTTATTACAGAAACTGTTTTAATAGAAAAAAATATTTTAGAAAATCAGTATCGCAGAGTTCATGTGAACTATTCACTGAATATTAGTTTAATTTTGTCTTTTTATTATTTTTGGTATATTTACATAGTTTCACACTTACATTTATTTCATATTTAATAATAAACCCAAGCTTAGAGCTTTCAAAGAAATAAATGTGCTTTCTTATGACATTTTTTAGTGATGTCTAGGACATATTATGCATGGTACAGCAGTCAAAAGAATTTTAACAGCAGCTTTAATTTATGATTTATCAGTAGAACAATAACAGTGGTAACTGGTATTTTGGCAGGAGCTACCATGGTAAATCTTTTGTGAGGGTAGATGTCAACATCACACTCGCATTCGTAATGACAATATATTCATTTGGAAGACTCAGGGTTGGCAAAACTAGCACGTTTACTACTTCCTTTGGCAACCGTTTTTATTAGCAGCCTCTAGCTTGTGAAAAGTGTGTGGGTAAAACATTTAATTTTCTTCCTTTTACTTTAACAGAGCATAAAATGATGCCAGCCCTTTGCGTTAAGCTCAGGATGCGTGTGAAATGTGGTCAAGATTTTAGATTTTGAGATGGAGAAGCAGCATTTCTTGGAAGGACGTTAGGAGCAGCGAAGCCATTGAAATAGATTTAAGACTTCATGCTTGTATAATTAATCATGACAGAATTGCTCATTCTAGGACTTTGCACAGCCTATAGATTTTAATGAATACTGTAAATGTGTCATTTGCTTTTTCTTCTAAGCCTGTACTTTTTTAATCCCTGGATTTCAGTACGTTTCAAAGACCTTTAAAGGTGGTCCTCTCGTCGCTTTCTCTTTGTTTATAGTAACCCTGGGGGCTCATTAGTCATACAGGCGTTCTTTAGAGACCTGACTGTTCGTGCCTCCGTGAAATGGCATACGGAGACAGTCGGTCCATGTGTTTACTGTAAATGTGTATGTGTGTGTGTGGTCTAAAATGACTTTGATCGTATTATTTCAGCCATAAAACATCTTTGTTTTCTGGTTCATTTACAAAAAATGATGAATTCATGCTAGCGTTTGGCTCTCGTGCATGTTGAACTGTAGCGAAGGACATTTGCTGTGTCTTTTAGCACTGAGAGGATATAAGCAGCATTGTTTGTTTTGATTTGAAAACCTGTTAAGGATGACGGTAAGATATTCTTACAAATTCAACTCTTGAGACTGGTTAAACGCAATTTGAGTGCTACTGCCTCTCATGGCTTCTCCTAAACAAAGGCAAACACATCGGATTAATTTTCAGTGTAAATCACACACATTTTCAGAAACGGCCTGCCGAGATGCAGCATGTTCAGCCGGAGTCTCTAGGGGCAAAAGGATTTGAGAGCTGGATCATATAAATTAACAAGGCCTTCTGTTAATTTCTGCTCTCACTGTGGAAGTGAACCTCTTTCATGCTTTATGTGAGGTGTTTCTAACCCTAGGACATGATGTCACCGCAATAAAAGGCTGCACAGTGCCAAATGTTTCATTATGTCACACCCTGTCCTTAGAGGACAGCGTGCCATCTTCCTTCTCAAGTGATTGTCATACATCTTTAGCACATTTTAAATTATAATATTTAAGTGCAATGCAGAAATGGAGTGTTAATAATGATTAATGCATACTGGAGAAAGTGACAGAGTTTGCCAATGTAAATGGATTTCTGCTGTTTTTAATAACTTCAAAGCCTTAAAGGAATATTCCTGCTTATTTACAACTTAATGTTTATTTTAATCGTTTATTCGTGCCGCTGTCAGCTCGCCTGCGAGGCTTCCAGTAAGTGCATTACGATGAAATTATTGCTGCGGTAATTGACAGCATGCCACAAATGCTGTCTTTAGACATTAAGTTGTAGTTAACCCCGAATATTCCCTTCAGCTTCAGTCACGGTCTGTACACAAGAAGTTGGCATGGGTTTACAAAAGACTGTTATTTGAGTTTATTTTTTATAGGTCTTTTTAGGTCCAACCCAACTCGGCAGGGGCGATCATGTTTTTAAAGATATGTTTAAGTGTTAAAGTCATAGTTTACTGAAACATGAAAATTCTACTATCATTTGCTCACTCTAAACTTGAGCAAATGATAGTACTTTTTCTTTTGTTGAACACAAAGTGGGAATTTTAAAGTTTCTTAGTTGCACTGTCAGACAAAACAAAACACAATAAAAGCACTTTGTGCTAGCTCACATGTCTTCACTTTTGTGTCAAGAACAGACTAAAATGTAAGTTGTTTACTCAAATTCTTACCCTTGGCCAAGGCTTGGAAACTCTCTGCCCCCTAAGAAACAAGGCAGCAGACACTCGCCGATATTTTACTCTGACAGTTTCTGTCTTTATGCTGCAGTCAAGAGTTATTAAAGGGAACCCGGGGTATTAAGACTTGTATTGGCTTTATATAACACAAACAATGTCTCTTACTGAAATACGTAGTAGAAAAACCCACAAAAAACGTATGTTATTTAAAAAAATCCACTTTGTTTTATACACATTTTGGACTATGGGGGGCGCCATTATTTTGATGACAGAAATGGTTGCACTCAGTGAGCTACTGATGCTACCTGTTGCTATTTTAAGACTCGGAAAATAAAATACTGATATGATGTCACATTATGCGGCTTTTGGTTTAATTTTCAGTCGAAGGGCAACGAGAAGCAATGCAAGTCTTCACCGCTTTTCCTAGCGATAAGAAGAGGAGAAAAGAATGGGAAGATGCCTATGGAAGAATAAAACTTACTAAAAACTCACATCTTTATTCTTTCCACTTTAGCCCTGATGCCTTTGTGGCTTTTAGTAGACCACAGCTGCTGAAAGAGCCTACAAATGGCAGAGACAAGAAACGCTAGATGCCATTCTGGCAGGATGTAAACATGCAGACGCTTGTCATGACACCACAGCCACTGAAGGAGTTTCTCAGCGTGGATTTCACTCAATATTCGGGGACGATTAGACACCTTGTGGGGAAAAATCTATGGTACGGCATTTGGTTTAGCCTACGTACACTTAAGCTCTGTAGTCATTGTATCAGTATTTTATTTCCGAATAGTGTGTTTAGAGATGTGTTGGTGTAAAAATAGCAACAGGTAGTGCCAGTAGCTCACAGACTGCAACCATTTCCCCTCATTGTCCAAAATATGTATAAAACGATGTTGATTTTTTAAAAATAATGTAATGTTTAATGGGTTTTCTGCTACATATTTCGGTAAGAGACATAATTTACGTTACACTCTTAAAAATAAAGCTTCACGGTTGGAAGGTGCTTCACAATGTCTAAATAGTTTCATAAAGAACCTTTAACATCTGAATAACCTTTCACAAGAGGTTCTTTGTGGCGAAAGAAGGTTCTTCAGATTATAAACAGGTAAGAAATAGATAGTTCTTTGAAAACCTTTGACTGAATGGTTCTTCTATGGCATCACTGTGAAGAACCTTTTAAAGCACCTTTATTTTTAAGAGTGTATATTAAGCCATACAAGTCTTAATACACAGGGTTGCCTTTAACAGTTACAATAAAACGATGAAGGCATTTTATTTTTTTGGAGCCACTTTTGTGTCAGGAATGGACTGAAATTTAAGTTATTACTCTTGACTTCATTGACACCAACTGCAACTTGCTTGTGATATAACTGAGCACTTTGAATATCTTGAATGAATAATGATATTTCAGAGCTTCAGAGGAAAAAAATATTTTCAGTGAATTACTGAAATTCACATAGTTGTTACATGGCTTCAGAGGATTTGGAAAATAGCGGAAAAGTCATATGGACTGTTAATATTATTATTATTATTTTTTGTCATCATTTGTGACCAGTTGTAATACTATGAACAATAAAAGTCTGAGGCCAAAATGAAAAGGAAAAGAGACTGTACATTTATATATAATTGCTCATATTGTGTTCCTTGGAAAAATAATAGCACACAGGTTTATAACAACAAGGATGTTCACTTTTGAGTGAACTATTTCTTTAAGTGTGTGTTTTTCTCTATCAGATGACTCAAAATATCCACCATGACCTAAGTAGGCAGCTGCCCTGCCTGTAGATTGTGGTTTGCTGCTATTTTAAAAACAATTCAATTTTCAGCCCAGACAGTTTCCAGTATAAGAAACATTTCTGTCTCAACGAAGCGTCTTCATTGAGAGCTATATGAATCATCTCCTTTCTTCTTTCCCTGAGTCACTGTGGTTACTCAAGACTTCACCATGCTGGGAAGAGTAGAGGTGTCCTGGCATTGTCTCAGTCACAGTGCTCGGGCCACCTAATTACCCAGAGAAGAGCTGGTAAGCATGCGGCTTCACCCGCTGAATCATTTCAATAAATCTCACACTGTTAAACTTAGACGCATATGTTTCCTAAAATAGTCAAAAGCTCAGAATAGGAGGTGTTTTGATGCCTAATGAGGTTATGTATAGCTCAGGTGATAACAATCTCAGCCTCTCATTCATGAATTAACCCAGAGTACAAAGAGCTTTGAGATTCACTGGTGCTTCACAAATGTACTCTATTATAGCTGTTTGGCTGAGATAGACATATGGTAAAAAGCCTTTATTCAGGCTTATTCAGAGATTGTGTTTTTAATGTGGTTTAAGTGTTACATTTTCAAAAGCAGACTTGGCTACTTTTTATTTAGTCAAGCCTTTTCAATGTACACTGCTTCAGAGACAATATAAGAAAGATGGATTACTCATACCAGAAATTGTAACACTTAGCTGAGGAATAAAAGTCCTGCCTTTGAGTTGAAATAGCCCTCTTTTTATAAAGAAATAGATAGTGCCTTGCTTATTTTTGTTTTATTTCAGCTAAAGAAGATGATGTTAGATTTGATTGCGGATTTGGCTCAGTTGTCCCGCCCCGAACTCCAATCCTATTGGTTGAAACTAGCAGAGACTCACCTCTGTGTTTTTTGATTGGCTAGCATTTGAGTGCTGCAGTCGGATTCCTGTTTGTTTGATGTTGTCGCTCACATTTTATGTATTTACAGCAGCTTTTATTATAATGTGTTTTAATAATTAAACATATGTATAATTATTTAAATTACACTACCAAAGCTTAGGGTTAGTAAAATATAAAATACACTACAAGTCAAAAGTTTTTGAACAGTAAGATTTTTAATGTTTTTTTTTTTTAAGAATTCTCTTCTGTTCACCAAGCCTCCATTTATTTGATCCAAAATACAGCAGTAATACTGTGAAATATTTTTGCTATTTAAATTAACTGCTTTCTGTTTAAATATATTTTGATATGTAATTTATTCCTGTGATCAGCTTTGATATAAAAATATTACTGTTTTTACTGTATTTTTCAAATAAATGCATCCTTAGTAAGCAAAAGAAACTTCTTTCAGAAGCATTTTAAAGTCTTACCGATGCCAGCTTTTGTTTAGTTTATTATAACATTTTCTTATATTGCAATATGTAAAAATGTAAAAGTTTCACTTCATTTATTTATTTATTTATTTGGTTATGTAATACTGTTATACTAATTATTCCACTATTTATTTTCACATAGCACAAAAAGTAATGATTTTCACATTCAGCATGTCAAACTTCATAAAGAAGCATTGAAAAAGCTAAAGAAAACTTTTATGTAAATTAGTTGCACTGTGTAATTTTTCTGACCTGTAACTCTGTAACTTATTTAATGTTGCTTGAGTCACTTTTTAGTTTTGTTCATGGGCTTTAAGATTGGATTTTACCCAGTAGGCTCTTATAGCACTTCATAGACTTCTAATGTTGTCATTATGGGTTTTCGCCTCATTAAAAACAACCACAATTTCTATTTATATGGAAAATCTAAATTACATTTCTAAGAGGTGTGGTATGACTGATTTAGATTTGCTTCAGGAGGTCTGTTGTTGTTTGCCTAAACATCACAGTGCCAGCTATGATAAATTACATTCTTGATTAATTCTGCTTGTTTTTCCTTCCTATCTTCTTTTGTACCATTTACTTGGGCCACTTTGTACCCTCAACAATGCTCCTACTTGAATTTACTAGAAAGTAGCAAAGGATTTGTCTCAGCCAAACGTGAGAGATTTGCTCTGGGTTTAAAGGATAAGGAATTAAAAATTGGACGCTGAAACAAGCTCGAATGAAACACAAACCCTGTCATTTTTATAAATGATTTACGATTCCCCAAAGGCCTCTCTCTTACCTACAAGCTTCGGTCTTGTAGTCTAACAAGCACGTCTTACCTTTCAGATTCTATTAAGTTAATCAATGCCATACATTAGCTGTCCTTATGCATTAGACAAGACAGTGTCTCAGAGAGAGGGAGAGAGATTTAGGATAGTCGACTTTATACGGTATTTCTTTTCTTGAGTCATTGCTTTCATTGATGTCTGTTTTCGTTTAAACCAGTTGCTTACAAAACATATCAGTATTTTAATAAAAGGGTATACAGCTTCACTTAGAGGAAAATATGGCATGTGCTTTTTTCCTCAATCAGTATCCATTAAGATTTTGATTGCAAAATAAGATTTCGGCAACCCCATTCTAAGATTTAAGACCGTATCAGAGCCAGCTCTTTAAGTGTGTTAGATGGCATCGATATAAACCTCTGATTGTCTTCAGTTCTGTTATCTCCTGCCTGGTAGTTTTATCTAGATGCAAAAATACTGAGCTGTATGTGTATGATTGGAGTTGGAATTGATTTTAAGACTTATCTGATTTTCGTTGCTTCTGGTTTTTTTTAGGGATGGTATCAGATGATAATACCAGAGTGTTTTTGAATGTGTAATGTGGTACTTTGTGTTTTCCATATTGATATACTAGCATTTTCATGGTGCTTAAGTTAAAAAATATTGTTGACTATATCTACTTTTGTTTTTGTAGCATTTATGTTCCACGTTGCCAGGTCCACACTGAATCTTAAACAGAATCAGTACTCTGTATGAAGTTCCAGGAAAAATACACTACCAGTCAAAAGTTTTTGAACAGTAAGATTTTTAATGTTTTTTTTAAGTCTCTTCTGCTTACCAAAGCTGCATTTATTTAGTCCAAAGTACGGCAAAAAATTATGAAATTATGAAAAAAAAAAAAAAAATTATGAAATATTTTTAGTATTTAAAATATCTGTTTTAATATATTTAGGGGTTCAAGCGCATAGCGCTGAAACCATATTGTACTTGTTGGAATGGTCACGGCTGAGCGATTTCCACATAAAACTGATCGTGCAGACCAAAGTTGTAGAGATTTGAAACTTGGAGGGATGGTAGTACTCACACCGCCTACAACGTGACTGAGGCTTGCCCCAGCCGGCCTGATGGGCAGCGCTACAGCGATCAAAAGTACGAAATCGCTCATAACTCCTAAACCGTCAGTCACAGGCTCAAGTGTCTTATGTTGTTGAAATCCTTGGCTCATGCTTGACAAAACACATGCCTCAGATTTGACCAAACCAGTGCAGAAAGATTCTCTGAGAATGAATATCAATAATAATAATAAAAAAAGCTGAACTTTCAACTCACCGTGGCAAAGGATCATCAAATCGTTTGAAGGGGGCAGGGCCGTTTTTAGCAAAATGCCTATAACTCCTAAACAGAATAAGATATCTTCGCCAAATGGCACACTTGTATAAGAGCTCAAGCTGAGGTCACAGAAAAAAAATCGGAGAGATTGGCCACTTGGTTGTGCTATAAGAGGGAAAAAACATAAAAATGTCTATAACTAGGCAACCATTTGTCCTATCAACATGAAAATCGCTGTCTTAAAAAATAATGTTTGAGCACCTATTAGACAAGGTTAACAGAGGCTGATCGGAACAAAACTCGGTGGACCTGTTTGACTCATGGCCCCAAAGGTCTAGAGAGAAATTTGAAAGAAATCGACCACTGGGGGGCGATATTCATATCGTATAATAGACCTCCTTATTTCGAACAACTTTGCCTCTAGAACCACTGCTGTCAATCAAACCTTTTTTTTAAATAATTGAGAAGATGTGAAAACCTACTTTTGTGAACTAGTCCTAGGTTTTTCACTCAGTCTGGAAAAAAAAACACAGCAGTGCAATTTTCTGGACTCTCTAGGTCAATAATTATCAAAAACATGTTGAAATTTACCCTTTGGAAAGCTATAATGGGGTCCTTTAGAAAAGGGACCTCTCCAAACATACCCAAAAGCCTATAAAGCCTAAATGTTGTAAAAACATCATATTTCTATGGTAAATCACCTGGATTTGACAAAAATGCTTTTTTAATAATTGATTTAGGTGGTTACAGGCTTGCTAAATAATATGTAATGTCTTTTTGCTTATGTGCTTAAATACCTAAAGCGCTTGAACCCCGGTAATCGCTGCTTGCAGCTATATTTTAAAATATAATTTATTTTTGTGATCAAAGCTACATTTTATTTAGAATGATTTCTAAAGGATTGTGTGACTGGAGTAATGATGCTAAAAATTTAGCTTTTAAATCACATTAAAAAATTATGTTTTAGAAATATATATTTAAACAGAAAATAGTAAATAGTAAAAATAAAATAAATTTTTACTGCTTTTGCTGTACTTTGGATCAAATAAATGTAAGTTTGGTGAGCAGAAGAGACTTTAAAAAAAATCATTAAAAATCTTACTGTTCAAAAACTTTTGACTAGTGTAGGTATGCCTGTTATTCTAAATATGTTTATTAATTATTTTAGTTAATTTGATTCTGAGAGTTTCAAACTCTCTGCTCCATTTCACACATTTGTTGAAATCCATTTTGCAGAACTCAGAATTTCCAGAAAAATTAGCTCTGAAATGTCTGCAGATTGCATCTGTGCCTACTCATAACAAACCTGCGGTTATCTTTTCACGGAGTTAAAGATCTTCAAATACGATCTAATTAAAACCAATGTTCTGCTTTAATGTGTCTTTATAAGAAAGCATTAGATTATACCTTTTTCTTACAAAGTTAAACAGTGATTTTAATGTTGAGCGATGTAATATGATCATTTGATTATGTAGTAAGTGAATGTTCCTGGAAACTGCTAATCCTCCGCTATAAAGACAAGCGCTTTTGGCAGAAGCACAATCACCCGAGACTCGAGATGGCTTGATACGGAGAAAACCTTTTTTAAGACGACAAAAGAATAGTATAGCATTGTTCTGTCATTCACGTGTCATTCCCGTCTGCCTGTTTGAATAAAAACCAGTCATATTCCAGTCCATTTCCTCCCACGTTTTCCTTCCAGATCTCAGGACAGCAGGAGTCAAACGCGAGTCTTTCCCCCTAAAGAGCGACTAAAACATGTCTATGGTGCGATATCCCTCAAATGCTGAGATATGCCATTTTTTCCTCACCCTAGAATTTTTCATTCTTGCAGATCGCTCCGTGAGAAGGTGTTATTTGACAAAACATTAATCAACTCGGAGGTGTGTGATATATGCTGAGTCTTTGCTATCACCCCTTTCCAGGCCTTGTAGAAGCCGTCTTATCATATTAGCCAGCCACTAGACAAAATTGCCTATGTGTTCTTTTCACATGGCATTAATTTTCCCGACAAAGGCTGTGTACGGAAAAAAAAAAATAAAAAAAAAACCTGTCAATACAGAGAAAGGGCGCATGTCTCTAATTTCGCCCGAATTCCCTCACTGTGTTTAACAAGTGAAGCTAACATTAAGCAAACTACGGGTCGTCTGGCCCGCCAGCTCCCCCCTCCTCCTCCTCCCGTCTTCTGTCCTCGACTTTCGGTCACACAATTAGCTGTCCTGTTTGAAAGAGCTAGAACAAAGGTGATCCCTGCGAGCCAGAGTCAGAGGCAGTGACATGTGAGAAGGCTGGTGACACACTTATGGCTGTAGGCTGCTCTCTTGACCAGAGAAGTCGCTGGCTGTCAGTACCCATCACTGTCCGGTGCGGCACTAATGGCATTTCCTAATAGTGTGGGGTGGAACAAAGGGCGGATTTACGGGGGCGAAATCACAAAGATCCTCTCTATTAGACCATCCGCCTTTGTTTGTGCTCACACACAAAGGTGTGGCCTCAGACATGGAGACGTGACGGGGACACAGGGTGCGGACGAGAGGGATACGGACGGGAAATAAGGAGCATGGGTTCAACCTCTAATTTTCTGTGGCAGTTTGCCCACAAGCTGAATGTCTCGGAAAGCTCAAGCGCTGAGATGCAGGTGCAGCCGAGCCAGTATAACGTGGGTGTGGAAAACAAAGCATTTGTGCTATTTCTGTTAAACAATATTTTCTAAGACAAAGTGTTTTCTTTAAGCAGGGCTTTATAGGTGAAGTGTGCAAGTTCTGCAGCAATAGCAGCCATTTTCCGTTATGTTGAACTGTTCAGAAGCCGTCAGACTTAAGCAACTGGTTGAGGCAATGCTATCAAATAAACATCAATTCCATTTGGTGCCACTAGTGGCACTGAAACTACTGCTTCTCTGTTGATCATAACATGAAATGACATTAATTTTATTAATGTATAGCCATATGGGGTTTAAGCAGACTATTTTTGTACTATAAAATTAGCTTGCACTGTC
Source organism: Labeo rohita (assembly GCF_022985175.1). Classification (NCBI taxonomy): domain Eukaryota; kingdom Metazoa; phylum Chordata; class Actinopteri; order Cypriniformes; family Cyprinidae; genus Labeo; species Labeo rohita. The sequence goes on along the minus strand of NC_066882.1, from coordinate 19,402,134 downwards.
TTATGTGAAAATAAATCTTTAAGAACTGAAATCAAATGTGACCCTGGACCACAAAACAAGTCTTAAGTCGCTAGGGTATATTTGTAGCAATAGCCACATTGTATGGGTCAAAATTATTGATTTTTCTTTTATGCAAAAAATCATTAGGAAATTAAGTAAAGATCATGTTCAGTGAAGATATTTTGTAAAATTCCTACTGTAAATATATATAAAAAATTTTGATTAGTAATATGCATTGCTAAGAACGTTATTTGGACAACTTTAAAAGCAATTTTTACTTTTTTTTGCACCCTCAGATTCCATATTGAAATAGTTGTATCTCGGCCAAATATTGTCCTAACAAACCATCCATCAATGGAAAGCTTATATATTCAGCTTTCTGATGTTGTATAAATCTCAGTTTTGAAAAAAAAAAAAAAATGACCCTTATGACTGGTTTTGTGGTCCAAGGTCACAAATGTAAATTTATGTCTTAGTTACATTTTCTTCTTAAATAAACATTACTTATACTATCAGACAAAAAAAAATCTGTTTTTACATGAACAATGTTATCAATATTCTGTTTATTAAAGTCAAGTATGAATCTCATCAAGTTAGCGTTTTTAAGCATTTTATATTTATTCCAAAATAATAACTGAAGGCAGTAACAATTTAAACAATATATTTTATTTGTGAGCTTATGTTCAGTTATTCTTTTTAATAGATAACTTTTTACCTTTTTTTTTTTTTTTTTCATTTTTCATATCATCAGTCATCAAAGCTCGGTAAATTTTCATCACAAATGAGAAATTTCTCCAAGCTGATTACTTTCTAAAAACTCCCACAGATCATGTTTTCATGCCATTTTAAATCTTATTTTCATGTAGCAAAGTGGTTATATTTAAGTGTGTGAGTCTTCTCATTAACGCCATTTTATTGTTCATTCAGACTGATTCTCGAACGCAGAATGCGCACAAATACGAGGCGGGATTTATCGCATGAACCAATCACAGCAGATCATAACAAGTCATATCCAGTCATATTGTGATCATATTCTGATGTGACTTTCCCCCATTCATTCTCAATTACCACCCACCAAACTCACGGAATGCTTTAGGGGGGTCTGTTACATCTCAATGAGCTGGACAGTTGGACAATGTTTCTTTAGTAGTAATTTATACACTTATACACTTTAATATTTAATTACAATTTTTTTTTCTCAACCCATATTTCGAGGAGCCACTGCTTCCCTTGCCTCCTCAGGGGAAAATCTACAAATATATATATATATTTAAATTGTAGATTTTACAGTATTGTGATATTTCACTTCATGATGCTTTATTCATATTCTCATGAAAAAACAAAGTGTTTTTATTTACATTTTCACTTTAATATTTTTAGGGTTAAAATGTGTTGACCATTCAGAGCAAGTCTGTCAGAGGGCAAAATATTCTTTGGTGTGACATCGATGCACACTTGATTATAAGACTACAGTCTGTGGTCAATCTGAATATTGCATGTCATGCATTAATTGAGTGATGAGACATTCAACATTCAGTGATGATTGAATTTCAAACCATAATGGTCTCACACAGTGAACGTTTAATGCCTCTGTAGTGGACAATCATGTGATGGTTGCTCTCCACTCTTTAATGATACTCTTTATGTTGATCCACAATAGATGTCACACTCAGTGCTAATTGGATGAAAAGATGAGCTCATTTGCTCAACATGTTACTGTTCTTGCACATTAATGGATCAGTGTATTAGTCTGTTACAACTGGGATAATGAATCGTAATGGCTGGATAAATGGTCTGGTGTGAGCGCATGTGGTCCATTACATTCCAGTACACATTTTCTATCACATGGTCCGATCTGATGCTGTTGAGTCATACTTGCTATTATGGAGAATGTGTTTTTACTAATATATATATATATATATATACGCACATACACATACTATGTATAAAATATATTTTTCTCTCACTTTCTACCCTTCTCAAAAAAATAAAAATAAAAAATCTCAGTCCTGTTATGGAAAAAAAAGACATTCAGCATTTTTTCTTCCTCTGTTTTTAAGGGTGATTGGAGAGAATCCAGAGAAATGGCATAATGTTTGCTGCTAATTGGCTTCCGAATAATGAATGCATAAAAAAGAAGTCTCACAAAAGTAATGAATCAACTTGTCTCATTTGTTTCTTTCTCTCGTCTCTGCATGACAACGAGAGCTCTGAATATCATCACATTAATGCAGGTTTGTAAATGAGTTATAAACGAACCCCATTTGCATTATCCGCTCGTCATTTGATTTCAGTATCTGAAAACGTCTGTAATCTCCATTTATGCATGAGTTGCTAACGTGATGGTGATGCCTAAGAGGAAATGCACATTTCTGTTAATTTAAAGGAATAGTTAATGCAGCAATAAAAATTATACCATTATTGTTTTAAACTTGTATTTTTTTTCTCATGAAACACAAAAGTAGAACTTTATGAAGAATCAGTTCATCCGTACGACTGAAGATTTTCATTGCTTTTCATATTACTTGAGAGTTAATATAGCACACAAGTCTAGTTTTTGTGAACTAAGGGGTGTGATAATTTCCATAAGTATTTAATTTGATTTCTACTTTTTTCCTACAGAAGAAAATACAGTATATGGCTTTGGAACAACATGTGGTGTAAATAGTGCTGAGAAATGTGGAATGAACATTTAATTTTTTATGCATGTCCTCATTAAATTAAATCAAACTTTCCAGTTACTGAAATTCCAGTAAATGTATGATTTAAAGACACCCATACATAAATGCACACATGTATGAATTTGATCACCCTCAATTTATACCTGTGACTGCTGGCAGCTCTAGTCATGGAAGTACATATTAAGATGACAGAAAATATTTGTACACATCAACATCAAAGATATGTGTGGATGTTATCAATCTCATAAAAAAAGCTTGATGTCAGCTGGTTTCATATTTGAAATCTTCTCTCAGTTCTCATAACCGATTTACACTGTAAGCAGATGCTAAGATTATTCACGTATTCTGAATTAATGCGGCTGGCAACTTTTTTGTGCCGTTTTTACAGTTCGTGCGAAAGCTTTGCATCATTTCATAGTTAAAGTGCAGAGCGAGTCGGGCATGAGCACTCTAGATAAGAAATTCCAATTCCAGACATCTCCATATCTTGTTTAATCCCGAGAACTCTAGAAACATAAAGGAGATTCAAAAGTAAGGAATTCTGTATGGAATGAAAGTGTGTTCGGCAAAGGCCTACACTTCAACCTGGCTTTGCTGAAGCGACATGGGATCTGCCATTTAGATGTGTGTTGAGATTGTCAACCGTTGAACGGCAGCACATAAGCTTTGCATTGTGAGCACTTTTCTGGGGTTATACGCTTATAGCTTTTGCCACTCGTGTCACATCCCATCCAAGTCACAATGACAAAGTGTGTCGCCTCTGTTCTGCCAGGACGATCGAGGCATGGAATTATCATCTTACATCTACAAACCTGAATCTTTGTGCTGGCCATCTGATGCATATTGGACATAAACATTAACATGAATGCAATTTCCAAGTTTTTTTTTTTTAAAGCAATTAAAGGAGAAGTCCACTTCCAGAACAAAAATTGACAGATAATGTACTCACCCCTTGTCATCCAAGATGTTCATGTTTTTCTTTCTTCAGCCATAAAGAAATTATGTTTTTTGAGGAAAACATTTCAGCATTTTTTCTCCATATAATCGACTGATATGGTGCCCCGATTTTGATCTTCCGAAATGCAGTTTAAATGCGGCTTCAAACAATCCTAAATGCGATTGTAAACGATCCCAGCCAAGGAAGAAGGGTCTTATCTAGCGAAACGATTGGTTATTTTCATAAAAATAAAACAATTTATATTCTTTTTAATGTCAAACGCTCATCTTGTCTTACTCTGCCTGAACTGTTTTTTTTTTCCGGTTCGTAAAAGTTAGGGTATGTCGAAAAACTCCCCGTCTTATGTTCTCTCTCAACTTCAAAATCATCTTATATCGCTGTTTTACCTTTTTTGTTGAGGGTGTTTGATCTTCTTTGCATGTTCACTTTGCAAAAACTGGGTTGGTACTTTGTAGCAATGATTTTGAAATGATTTTTGAAGTTGAGGGAGAAAATACAACTGGAGTTTTTCAACATACTCTAACTATCTTGAGGCAGAATACACAGAGTTCAGGGAGAGCAAGACAAGACGAGCGTTTGAGATTACAAAGTATTAAAATTGTATTTTTGTATTATCATTTCACTAGATAAGACTCTTCTTCCTCGGCTGGGATCGTTTACAACCGCATTTGGAATCGTTTGAAGCTGCATTTAAACTGCATTTTGGAATCAGTCCATTATATGAAGAAAAATCCTGAAATGTTAAACTCAAAAAACATAATTTCTTTACGGCTGAAGAAACACAGACATGAACATCTTGGATGACCAGCGGTTGAGTACATTATCTGTAAATTTTTGTTCTGGAAGTGGACTTGTCCTTTAACAAAACGAAAATGGTGGTAGGTCACTTTAACATGCTAATCTAAGGATAATTGGTGAGAAAAGCCTCAGGATGGACAATGTTTTTTGTTTAGTCAAAGGCCTGGCTACATGAGGCCACACATGTGCCAGCTCATCCCAGTCGTACTGGTTTATGTTTAATATCCGAGTAATACCCTCAATAGCTGGAACATATCGTGTTATTTCAGCCCAGTGTGGTCCTGCTGTGCTCGTGTGTCTATATCAGCGTCTGGGCTGTCTTTGATGGGTGGTGTTTCAGCATGTTTCTGAAGAGTGTTATTCACATTCTCCTCCTTGTGCCTTTGTGGCCCATCTGTCTGTGTATGTGAATCTCGTTTTTCACATTTTCATTGTTTGTGAACATACTGTGAGGGGAATTATGTTGTCTGTGCTTTTGGTCATGTATTCCCGGTTGCATTCTTGTGCTTTTGTGTGGTATTTTATGAATTTTGTTCAACTATTCTATTTTACCATATCAAACAGAGCAATAAGAGATATAGTTCTTGGATTATATGGTACTTTGGAGACCAAAGGCGTATTGGTTTTTGGTTTTATTAAAGAAACTTTTAAAGGGATAGTTCGTAAGTCCGTGAGACCTTTGTTCATCTTCAGAACACAAATTAAGATATTTTTAATAAAATCTGTGAGCTTTTTGACCTGACAGCAATGAAACTACCCAGAAAGGTAGTAAAGACATCAATAAAATAGTCCATGTGACATCAGCGGTTCAATCTTAAATTTATGAAGGTACGAGTTATTTTTGTGCGCAACGAAAACAAAAATAACGACTAAATTGAACAATGTCTTCTCTTCCATGACAGTCTTCTACGCGCATCAGAATGCCAGCTTATTCGTGGTACTCTCATAAATGCGTGGCGAAGACTGACACAGAAAAGAAGAAACTGTTAAATATAGTCTTTTTTTTTTCTTTGCATACAAAAAGTATTCTTGTAGCTTCATAAAATTAAGGTTGAGCTACTAATGTCACATGGATTATTTTAACAACGTCCTTACTACCTTTCTGTGCCTTGAATGTATCATTTGTGTTCAGAAAGCTCTTGGATTTCATCAAAAATATCTTAATAACTTAATTTGTTCATCTTAAAATGAACAAAAGTCTTACGGGTTTGGAATGACATGAGGGTGAGTAATTAATGACAGAATTGTAACTTTTGTTAGTTTTAAGGTCATATGTATGGCGGTATAGTCCTAAATGGTTACATAATTATTTTATGGATTTATTACAGATTTATGCATTTTAATTTCAAAGTCTTTCTATTTCAGATAAATGCTGTTCTTTTTTACTTTAAATTCATCAAAAAAATCCTAAAAGAAAGTCAGTATTGAAAATAAAAAGTTGTTCACTATTGAAAATAATAATAAATGTTTCTTGATCATCAAATCAGCATATTACAAAGATTTTTAAAGAGGCATGTGATGCTAAATGTTGAAAATCAACTACATTTTAAATGTATTCACATAGAACACAGTTATTTGAAATATTTGAGAATATTGCTGTTTTACTGTATTTTGTATAAAAAATACATAAGTGACTACTTCTGCAAAAACATTAAATCATCTTACTGTATGTCCTATAACATATTTTTTCCCCAAAACAGTGTACATACAGTACATACCTTTGACTAGCAAATCATGGTTTATAGTTGTGACGTAGACTGAAACTTATTAACTATTAAAAAATAATAATAAATACATGAGACAGGCCCTTTGATATGCTCTGCTCTGCTGTCTTCATTCCTGTTTTAAAAGGAAAGAAAGGCCTTTTTGATATTTTATTGACACTAGATGGGAGGAAATGGTGTAGAGGAACAGAATTATGAAATGACATGAAATTGTCTATTTGAGAACCACAGCTCAAAGAAAAAGAGAGATTATATGAGGTGAAAATAAGTTTTAATAATTTAGATAGTACATTTGTCTAATTTTAGGGGCGTTCAAATGTTTTTACCTGAAAACTAGTCAGAAATACTATGAAAATTGTATTTCTGACAGTTTTTTTATTTTTCAGATTGTGACACATTATTAAAGGCAGTGCAATGAACTGTTGCCTTATGCTGGTTTATTATTTATCTTTCTGCTGTAGGTATTGCTATGAATATAAATGTAATCTAATGCAAGTTTATCTGCAAGTGTTTTCTGTACTTGCGATGTAATTTTTGATAATATGAACACCCCTAATACCCCATGCCTGTAAACTAAGACAGAAGTAACAATCGAAACATAATCGCTGTTAATCGTAGAGCTTGGCAACGGTAATTCTGCTGCTGGAAATGCAGGCTGATAAAATGAGGCTGAGCACTGGTAATAATGGAACAGCATTGCAGGAACCCTTGACCCCATGATAGAGGCCAGATGGGCTGATATACTAACCCCCTCTCCATCTCTCATTACTCTGTCCGATCACAGGGTTTCAAACACTCTTCCACTGCTGCTATCTCTCTATCTTTAATTTAAAAATGCAGCAGGACTGCTAGAGAGGGAGATAAATATCGGGGCCGGCCGTCCGTCTTGTCTCAACATACATGTAGCTCAGTCTTGTCGAATGCCCTTTCGCTTCCAACCTCTGTGCTTTAAATCAGCTCTGTTTCCTCTGGCGGAGATCTGACTGACTCTTGCTCATCACAGAGATGAAGAGAAGAGCTGAGAGAGCCATAATGGTGGGTTTGCAGACTCATTTAGCTCTGGAGCACAATCTTGGGACTCCTCTACACACCCGAAATGCCGTGAAAAAAATATAACCGGATCAGCACAAGATGCTTCAAGAATGTTTTCAGGGCTTGGAGGAACTTGCTTATGAGGCTACTCAACTTTTAATGTTTTGGTGGAAGGGTGAAGGGGTTAGTCTTATGGAAACGATTTAAATGTTTCATTTCTGACTAGAATTGCTAAATGAATGACTGTTTTCTCACAGATTTTCACATTTGTCTGTAAATGGCTAAATTCTAGTTCACCTCAAAATATAAAATGGTAATAATTTCTGTATTTTTTATTTATTTTTCTTTTGGTCCATACAATGAAAGTCAGTTGTTTGGATTTTGCTGAAGACAGACATCTGTTTCAATCTGTTTTCATAGATAGCTTTTTAAAAGGTCAAGTAAAACTTAAGCAATGAAAATTAATTATTGATTAATCATTATGAATAATTGTTTTTTTCTTTTCTTTTTAATTAGAAAACCTGATTACTAATACATTAGCTTTGGTTTTTCATTTAGTTTTATTTTAAGTCTTTATAAGACAGGCAGGGATGAGTGACAGGAAGTTATTAGAAAGAGAAAAGGGAATGAAATTTAAGATGCATTGAAGGCCAGACTCAATATATCCACATGCACTGACTGCTGATGTGTGTGTGCTTTTATTTTGTCACAAGTCAAGTTTATCTTGTGAAAGTAAGCAACTTTTTCACAATTCATTGTATCATATTTTCTGTTCATGAATATATTATTACAAAAATAAGCAAGAAACAAACATATTCTGCCCTACATTTTGAAACAAAGGGCTTTGTGCAACTGCATGAATTAATCAAAACAGTAATAAATCTTACAATAAAAACCGCAATCGGTTGTTTTCCAATAAAACTGAAAAGTTGATCTGACATTGAACAGGAGGATCTAATGTGACCGGCAGAATTGTTCAGTAACCCGCCCTGAAGGTCAAACCTTTTGTTGAGCTGTAAAACCGCATCTGTTTGCATTCAATATTGCCACTTGTCATTGTTGACCGTCAGTAAAGCTATTTCTAGGCGATGCAACAAAATTTTCCCCTCTAACAGCCTGGAGCGCGGAGGCAGAGTGCAATTTATGTAAGCAGAATCGACGGGAATCAATAGGATTTTCATCAGCGTTATGTTTTCATACTTCACAAGAGGCCCAGGCTGCCGTGAGGATAAATGATGCACTATCAGTTCCATTGCGCTCCTCTCTTTCTACCCCCCCCCCCCCTCTCTCTTCTCTCATCCATCCTTTCACTTTGTGCTCTAACGACAAGATGAGTTTCAGCACCGGGAAATAATCCACTTTACCGCTTTTCCCCATGTCGACTGCTGTCCAGTTTGTTAAAGAACATTTCAGAGGATTCTTTTGTCTTTTGTTGGGCTTTCATATGTGTTAGAGCTAGTGATTTAGAAACTGCTGCTCAGATTTATACTCTGTGTATTTATATATTTTCCAGTAAAGCTACAGTTTCAGAGGGATATTTTTTAGGTTTATGAAGAGTGTGTCAAAGGGAGTAAAAGTTAGGCTTAATCATCAGTATTTGTGATATAATGTTGATTGTCACACAGTAAAAAAAATGATGGTCCCACTTTATATTAAGTGGCTTTAACTACTATGTACTTGCATAAAAAAATAAGCACAGTGTACTTAATGTGGTCATATTGTACTGCAAAACACTTTAGCTGCTATTGAGGTGGGATATCAGTAAGGGTAGGGAGAGGTTTGGTGGAATGGGTAGGTTTAAGAGTGGGTTAAGGTGTAAAGGATGGGTCAACAGTGTAATTATAAATGTAATTACAGAAATTAAGCATGTATTTTTGAAATGTAAGTACAGTGTAAATACATGTATGTACACAATAAGTACATTGCATCAAATGATTCATTTCAATGTAAGTACACAGTAGTTAAGGCCACTTAATATAAAGTGGGACCAAAAATTATAATTTTTTATACGTTTACTTTTATATATATATATATATATATATACTACCGTTCAAAAGTTTGGGGTCAGTAAGACTTGTAATAGTCTTTAAAGAAGTTTCTTATGCTCATCAAGGCTGCATTTATTTGATTAAAAATATAGAAAAAAAAACAGTAATATTGCAAAATGTTTTTACAATATAAAATAATGTTTTTTATTTTAACATACTTTAAAATAGAATTTATTCCTGTGATGAAAAGCTGAATTTTTATCAGCTGTTACTCCAGTCTTAAGTGTCACATGATCCTTCAGAAATCATTCGAATATGCAGATTTATTATTAGAAGGATCAATGTTGGATAATATCAACAGTTGTGCTGCCAAATATTTTTTGGAACCTGTGATTTTTTTTTTTTTTTTTTTTTTTTTTTTTTTTTCAGGATTCTTTCATAAATAACAAGTTTAAAAAGTACAGTGTTTATTCAAAATATAAATATTTTATAGCAATGCAAATTATTTATTATTAACTTTTAATAAACTTTTTATTATTAACTTAATGCATCCTTGGTGAATAAAAGTATTAATTTCTTAAAAAAAAAAAAAAAAAAAAAATGTACTGACCCCAAACTTTTGAACGGTAGTGTGTATATATATATATATATATATATATATATATATATATATAGTTTTCTGATAAAACTAAAACTTCTGTATTATTTAAGCTGTACATTTGTTTAAATCATAATTTTTTACAGTTACATTTTAGGATTTTTTTTTATATAATAATTTTTTAAAACCATGTCAACACATATTTACACCTTATGGCTATACTTTTTTATTAAATAATGTTAAATGAAAAAATAATAATTTTTATGATAATCAACATTATGACACAAATGCTGACAATAAAGTTTAACTTGTACTAAACTTGAAATATTTTCGTAATAAAGCTGCTGCTACAAAATACAAACTTAGATTTCCAAAAAAGAAAATTGTGTCATTAATTACTCACACTCATGTTGTTTCAAACCTGTAAGACCTTCATTTATCTTCAGAACACAAATTAAGATATTTTTTGATGAAATCCGAGAGCTTTTTGACCCTGCATAGACAGCAATGCAACTGACACATTCAAGGCCCAGAAAGTTAGTAAGGTCATTGTTGAAATAGTCCATGTGACATTGATGGTTCAACTTTAATTTTATGAAGCTGCAAGAATACTTTTTGTGATATGTTGTCATATTTGTATTCTTTGTTGATCCACTGATGTCACATGGACTATTTCCTGCAAATGCAGTTTTTTATGATTTGGAGTGCCTTCATGCACTCACTGTAAAGTACTTGCATTGGAATCATAATCTATCTTTCTTCAACGACAATTAAACCCAGAATAAAAAAAAAAAAAAAAAAAAAAGAGATCCTTGATGTAGTGTGCTTTTGATGCACTCCCATGCAGGGAATTATAGTAAACTAACCGTATCCCTCCCAATGTGATTGGAGAGAAATGCACATAATGTGGTCTGTCATTTTAACTGGCCGATATAATTGGCGGCAGCGGCTCTGTTAGCAATGCATCATAATCATCTTATTTTAGCTCATCCATCGCGCTTCATGCCAGAACCTCATTGTCCTCTGGAAATAACCTGATGCATCTGGTCTGACCGAGAAAACCGTCCATTCCCATTTCAGAAATTTGCATGCTCTTTTAAAGGAGAAACATGATGGATAATTGTTGAAGGCCATGTCTGTTGCGTGTGGCAGGGCTTATTATGGTATGCCTGTGCTGACTTACGATGCTTTATTTATAGTCAATAAAGCACTGTAAGAGTGGTGGTTCCCAAGCAGGGATGCAAATACGCCAGGGGGCGCTTGGAAGGATTTCGATTTTTAAACCTGTAAGTCTTTACTTCTCATTAAAATGCGAACAAATGACAGTGTATTCACTTGTGGGTGATATTTCATACCCATTGAGCATCTATGGTATTTAAATTCCACCATACAAAGAGTCCAAATGACTTTTCTTTTGTTAATATCCCATCTGGATTTCATTCCTAAATAAATTTGCTATTACAGTAGGTGTTTATCGGTGAAAGTTGCCCCCGAAGCACTAAAAACTTGTGACACACTCACAAACTAAGGTATGTTGTTAAAGTAATACTTGAAAACTTGCTGCCAATGTAGTCACCCCCAGGCCATCCAAGATGTAGATGAGTGTGTTTCTTCATTAGGACAAAAATGTAACATTACATCACTCACCAGTGAATGGGTGCTGTCAAAGTGAGAGTCCAAACATCTGATTAAAACATTGCAGTAATGCACAAGTAATTGTCATTATCATCATTCAGTGTCTTGTGAAGTGAAAAGCCTTGCGTTTGTAATAAATCCATCAAGGCATTTGAACTTTAAAGCATCTCTGCTTCTCTGTGGTGAGTTGTGTTGTTTTTTGCAAGCAGTATTGATTTATTTTTTAAAGGGACTAGTATTAATAATTTTATTGATGATGATACATGACATTCGATGTAATACTGTACAAGTTCAAGAAACACATTTTTGTTGTTTTATTGTTTTGTTGGAGGTGCACCTTTAGGGAAACACTCCTGTAGAGTTCCCTCAAAGAATATTTGGTGCTGATAAGCCCAACATACTACCTGTTTTATTGCTTTCAGCAGTTATTTGTGGTCCTTCACCAAGATGATTTATTTCCTCTGTAGAGGAGGTAAATGGCAATGGGGGTGGACCCACATCTGCACAGATCAGAGGCATTACTCATATTTTCATTATCTTTGATTTCCTTTTTTCTTTCTGCTGAGGTCTTGTCTTATCAATTATTTTTTATTTTATTTTATTTTCTCCTTCAATTACATTTTTTTTCAAACCAGGTATTTCCTGCCTTTTTCCATTTTCAGTGCAAGCTTTTTAAAAATATTTTCATGCATCTTCATCTGCATTTATTTGACATTTTGCCACTAATTTTATTCCAATAGTTATTTCTTTGCATGACGTACTATTCAGTGCAATGGCATGTTGATTATGTGCATTTGAAATATTCACATTGCAAAAATAATTTCTATAATTTAATCCATTTAATCAGTCTTGTTTTCCAGGAAAAATTACTAAGCGTCCTTAAAGGGGTCATCGGATACAAAGTTCACTTTTACATATTATTTGAACACCGACAGAGGCCGCTCCCACGATAGTTGATTGATATGAGCATCTTACCTCAGATCAGCTGTAACAGTCCGACCTCCATTGTTTGGATGCTGGAGCAGGGATGTAAATTAGACAAAAATATCTCAGATTGAGCGATTGAGGTGTTGTGTTGCTGGATGTAATAATGAACATAGTGGTCGTCATTTACTCCCGACATCTGAGCCGCTGAAGATGCAGTGGATTACGTTTGTTTGTGAAGGGAATGCGCCTCCCGATCTACATAAATGCGTCTATGTTCGCGCAAATCATTCGTGATCCAGCTTCACGTACAGCAGAAGTGAGTATAAGGTTTTTTTTTATGAATCTCTGCCATCACCTTCTCTAATAACGTGCTAGTTAGCAAGTTTAGCGGCTAAAGTAAACAGGCTCATCACTCCACAGAGAGAAGAGAGGAGCAGGGCGAGCAGAGCTCATTTGCATTTAAAGGAACAGTCCATCAGAATCGGTTGATTTTTGCAGAGCTCATTTTGACAAGGTAAAAAGTGTGTTGTTTTACACTACCATTGAGAATTTTTAACCAAAGTATATTATAGACTTTTCATTAAGACCCTAAAGAATCATATCAACTTGTGGAAAATGTGCATCCGATGCCCCTTTAAAACAACATGCATTTACTTAAAAATCATAAACTTTTTAATTTTAACCACAAACGTCATGAAATGGGTTCCCTACCAGTTTTTTTCTCATGCAGTCATGCCTCTCAAGTATGTTTAGCTATTTTTACACGGTAAAAAAGAGAAACAACTGATTAAGAAAATTGTTTTTTCCTTCTGTGCAATCAAACCAAGAAATGAGCCACACACAGAACTGTGCCTTTGTCCATATTTAAACGAGCCTAATTTGGAAAATCTCATTTCGAACGTATCCTCTCCTGCTAACCGAGCGCCGGCTTACCAGCGGTCGCCCACAGTTGATGGACATGTTCCTGTTTGGCAAATATAACATCGTTTGGACTGGTGTGCCATCTCAGTGGTGAGTGAGGAACATCAACCTCTGGCTGTGAGTTCCGTCAGAGTTATCTGCCGCCGAGGCATGGAGCGGACAGATAAAACAGTCCTGAAGGGGAAATGATTCTGCTCCTAATCAGATTTATGTACGCAGCCCACAGAGGGAGATTGATGTCTTATCTGATGCAGAAGATTTCAATTCTCTATGCTACAACACAGATAAACAATCAGCCTTCTGTCTGGAAAGCATTTCTTTAATTGTCTGGGTGTGTGTGCTTGTGCTTGTGCTTGTTTTGTCTGGGCTTCTCTTTATTGTGTGTACCATGTGCAATAGGCCTTGGCGACTTGAAGCATTTCTTTATTTTTCTTTCTTTTTATGTTGTTCAGTATCTCTTAACATATTATTTCAACCAACAGCCATTGGAGCCAATTAGATTCAAAATGTTGAATGTAAGAGCAAAAACAGAGTAAACATCTAGTTAAAAATAACCGAAACATGTTTTCCACACCATTTGAGTGTAAGGAAAAAATATGAACCATTTTTGTTTACTTTTACTAATGATAAATATCAACAAATCTTAACATTTACCTTCATATGTCTTTATTAAAACATCTAAAACACATTTTCATAATTCATAAACACTTCGTCATCATGCAATACACATGCATACATGTGTATTAATATTTGCATGACTCTTTGCCTGAAATGCATCTATAATAATTGCAAACGGCTAAGTTAGAGATGCTCCCTGTCTGTTTCCTAAGCCTTTCGTGGATATTTTTCATGGTTATTAGATTCCAAACATCTGCTTCCGCCTCCCTTGACTAGCGTCTGAAGACGAGAGCTCAAATGGAGATCAAACTAAAGCTTGCGTATCCTTCGATGTTTACCATATTCTAATCAGCGCATGAAGTACCAGCCACCATTTTGAACGAGAGTCGGTTGAATGCTCAGATTTAACCTTGAAATGCCCCTGCTCTAAAGCTCACACTTACAGACCACTATCAGACTGATTATACGGCAGCCCTCCATCAAGACTGATTGGATGACTTGACTGAGATATCTTTAAGTGACTGCATTAAACAAATTAAAAGAGAACAGGAGAGCGAGAGAGAGAGAGAGATAGATGGGGGAGAGTGAAGGATTTTCTCATTTTACCACTCACTTTAAATGGCCAATTAATCAAAGAACAGAGTATAAAATGACCACAAGAAAATGGTAAACAAATCATGACAGTTAGAGAGAAGTGCAGACTGTGTTTTGGCCTCTAGCTGCTTTTCTGATGTATATTTAACTTGGATTACAGGACAGCGTCAAACCGTTCATTGGAACGTATTGTGTAATCTTCTGTGTATGATTCTGTTTTGTTCACACATACAGTACTGTTTGGTTATGAATAAGCTGACAAACAGTTTTGTAACAACTGACTCTCTTCAGGTGTCACAACCACATTGAGGTGAGATTGGTTATGATGTGCTGTCTGAATGCATATGCAAAAGAAAAAAAAAGCTTTAAAGCTATAGTTGTTTAATGAAGATTTGAACTTGTGTTTATAGAAGCTATAGTCATTGTCACTATTGCAAAAAGGAGGTTTTGACTTATTTATGTTATTTGTTTATACAGACCACATTTTAGCAGCTATACAACTATGGGATTAAAACACATTGTGAGAGATTTTCAACTTGCAATTAAGTATTTATTTATCCAAGATGCAGTTTGCTTCTTCATCTGAACACATTTAGAGAAATTTTCCATTACATCACTTACTTAGTCACAAGTGGATCCTCTAGAGTGAATGGATGCCGTCAGTTTCTGTCCATAAATAAAGGATTAGTTCACTTCCAGAATAAAAATTTCCTGAAAATTTACTCACCCCCCATGTTATCCAGTATGTTCACATCTTTCTTTCTACAGTCAAAAAGAAATTAAGGTTTTTGTGGGAAACATCCAGGATTTTTCTCCATATAGTGGACTTCAATGGAAGTCTGTGGGTTGAAGGTCCAAACTGCATTTTCATTGCAACTTCTAAGGGCTCTACATGATCCCAGCTGAGGAATAATGACCTTATCTAGCAAAACGTGCAGTCATTAAAAAAAATATATATATATATATATATGTGTATATATATATATATATATATATATATATATATATATATATATATATATATATATATATACTTTTTAACAGTGTGCTTTCACTGCATGATTCAGTCTATTAAAATACATTTAGAAAGAGTAGCAGAAAATGTATAGATTTATTTCACTTCATAAAGTTAATCAGTATCACATGAAGGGTGCCGTTTTTTTCTCCAAAAATTACCATGATTACAAATGTGATAATGATTTTTTTTTTTTTTTTTACAGCAGTTCAATAGACAAAAGTTAATTAAGAGACTTGTGTTTCAGACACCATGTTGTCTGTTTTTGCTCTATTTTGCCAAGAAAATCATTCCAAACACCACAGCACTGTTTTGCGTCTCTGAGCAACATGGCGGTGTTTCGTTCCTGAATGAATTAACAGTTTAAATGATTTGGTTCAATCTCAATGACTCACTTAATAAGTGACTTTCTGCCACCTACTGGTGGATTTAATTCCACATTTAAAGTATCTTTTCATTTTTAAATAATTTTAAATATCAGTATTCCTCATTATCAAAACATTATATATTTGAAACCCAGGTTAAAACGTTCCATGTCCCTCAGAGTTGCATTAAACAGTGTGTAAGTACATCTAAATACCACTTCAGATGCAGCTTCTGTTTTCCCTAGTGAAAAATACATATACTAAAATGCATTTAAAATATATTTATTTCATGCTAAGCACACTACAAATACACTTTCATAGTATGTACTTAATAAAAAATACCCTGCAATTGTACTTTTAGTATACTAAACTGACATATTTAAAGTCTGCTAAATTGGAACAACTAATTTTTTACATACTGCATTTTAATTGCAGAAGTAGTGCTGAAGTCCAATTAAAGATGTACTTAAGTCTATTTGATTGTGCTAAAATGGAACTATTGCAAGTATACTTTAGGTACACTTTAAATATTTAGCATTTAAAGATCATACAGTCCTCATCAGTAGTGACATTAAAACATATTTTGTGTTTATATTAAGAAATGTGCATTGTGCACAAGTAGTACTCCAAATAAACTTTCATTACAGGTTTTTATATCAGTAGTCTCGAGTGATATGTCAGTCATGTTAATTGACTTGAACTATATTTAGTATAAAATAAATGCATTTTAATTATATTACTTTTTTATTAGGGTTCTCTGCATTGCAAACACAAATTTAGTTGATACTGATTTCATTTGCTTGGTAACAGCCCAAATGTCTTATTATTCTAATTCACTGATTAAATGTAAGAATTTGACTCAAACGATAATGCACACTTTTAGAAAAAAAATATTTTTAAAGGTTTAATGCCCATAAAAGGTAAAAAATCAATTTAAACTTATTGGGAAAGACTAAACTGACCACCACACAGAATATTAAAAAAATCAAAACATCAAAAAATGTAGTCAGCTCTCCTTAAGTCCTTAAGATACCAGCACAATAACACACTCAGCAAAATATTGTCTAATTATCGTTATCAATAAAATCCCAGAAAATATCAAGATAATATATTTTGGCAATATCACACACCCCTATAAAGTACACAGATGAAGAACTAACCACGTGTGATCTTTCCAACTTGATTGTGTAACACGTGATGTCACGGGCAAGCATCGCAGATCTAGTGCAAGATGAGCATTTGTGGTTAAAAAGTCTATAAATTTAATTTTTTTTCACAAAATGACAGATCGTTTTGCTAGGTAAGACCCTTATACCTAGGCTGGGAACGTGTAGAGCCCTCCGAAGCTGCATTTTTGGCCGATCTACAGTATTCTTTTTACTTCAGCATGGTAACTTGCACCATTAGTACTAGGTACTGTAATTTTTGAGGAGAAATGTGCTAATACTTTCCTCAGCAACCAGAAAGCATTGTTGATTAGCAAATGAAAAAATGGGTTTGAACTCTGATTATTATGATCATGAAAACAGAAGATGTTTCAGTTATTCGATAATACACTTAGTCACATTTGTTAGTAAATACAATTGTCAGTCTCCAACACACATTGTGGAAAAGTAGACTTCATTTTGGCAGAAATGAACCCTTTGAAAATCTGTAATCGGGAAGGTATAGGATGCTAGTGTGAAAAACTGTCGGGGGAAGAAAACAGTGATGTGTAACTGTCAAATGCAACTACTGTTTCTAACAAATCATGCCAGCCCTCTTTTTCTACTATCTTCCTTTCCATCTCTGTCTCTGTGAATACAAAGAGCATTTTGACAGGCAGTTCACATTTTTTTATGGAAATAAAAAGCTTCTCTTACTACTTTTTACCTCCGCTCTTACAGAATCAAGGCTGTGCTGGTTTAAAGTGATATGGAGAGCGAGACATGTTGAAGAGATCTAAAGTGTCTTAAATCTGCCATCGCAGACAAAAACTTGTCGTCTTATCTACTGAGGCGTCTAACTTGCATCTTACCGCAGGGCCGTAACCCCATCCCCTTTCTCCAACGAAGCCTGCGATGGAAAAAAAAAAAGCCTTCTAATTATACATAAACGCAGGTTAAGAGCTTGCGAGAAATATTTAATGTCTGGCATTTTTACGCAGATAATGATGTGGAGGGTTTTAGGATTGTGTCAAATCTGTGTGGGAGATATTAATTGCCTTTAGTGGACTCTGAGGCTTTTGGTTCCTCTGGCAATAATATAAAATTTATGAGGGAGACTTGTGCTGATCTTCCACTCTGAGCACCATTTCTTTGTTAGTCTCTACACGTTTAGCATATTCAACACCTTTTTTCACTTCTCTACCCACCCGTCGTCATACCTCGGTGCTGTTTCCTGTGTGAATGGCTCTTACACTTCATCTTGGCTTGGTAATGATGCCCGGCTTCAGATTTTTTCTCAGAAACGAATAAAGCTAGAACGGTTATTTCTTCCTCACAATGCAAATTGATTCACACATTTTGAATAGTCACTAATGAGTGAACATTATAATCATTAATGATTGAGAACTGCTCCTCCTCCTACTTCAAATTATATTCTAATTTTTTATTCTAAAACGCTCTTCAGCCCATATCTTAGTCACACTTAAAGGCAAAGTGTGTAATTTCTTGTACTGTTAAAGTACTCGTTCATATCCCAGTTTAATGTACAAGTAAGACATTTAGAGGTTGACTTCTGGTCATGAACAGTGATTAAATAATGGCGTTACAACGCTGTTGCTGTTACTGACAATAAAATGTGGCTTTACTAAAATGTATTATAATATTATTATAATTTTTTTTTTTAGTTCATCTGAATGGATGCGCAGCGTACCTGTATTTGATCAACCGTAAACTCTAGTGTGAAGGCACACGATAGTCGTCACTTTGTCTCACACGGAGAGACTTAAATACCATGCAGAATTGATGCGCTACATGTAAACGATGTTCTTTGCTGTATTTTCCTGTCAAAATAACTGGTTTCTCCAGTAGTTGCGGAACTAATGCGCAAATGGCAATCTCATTGGCTGGCGCTCACCTATTATCGTCCCTGTTTTGATTTCAGCAAATAAGTTTGAGCAAATGCAGATAACGTGATTAATATTTATGAACCCAGCAGCTCGTTAATTTTTAATGTGTTATATGTTAATGTCTTAATGTCTTATATTGTTGTTAGTAGTAGAATTCATAGTAGTTTTGTTAAATTATCTAAATTATCATGTCGTATTATAATGCTTGACTGACTAATGCTAAGTGTCACTGTAAAAAACAATTTGTTGAGTCAACTTAAAATAATTTGTTACCTGGCTGCCTTAAAAATGTAAGCTTAATCAACTTAAAAAAAGCTTAGTAAACTTAAAAAAGCTTAGTCAACTTGAAATGTTAAGTTGTACTAAGTGACAACTTGGATATTTGAGTTGATTCAACATAAAATTTTAAGGCAGCTGGGTAACTTACCCAGCTTTTAAGTTTAACAAACCAATTTTTTATTACGTCAACTCAAATATCTAAGTTGTCACTTAGTACAACTTAACATTTCAAGTTGACTAAACTTGGAGTTGACTGAACTTTTTTTCTTTTTTTTCTTTTCTTGTTTTTTTTTTTTTAAATGTATAGCAGTCAACATTTAAAGTGGATCAAGACCTATCATCAAAGTTGTCCTAAAACCAAAACAATACCCATTCATGTCTTAGATTTTAACTCAGATTAACTTTTTTTTGATCCACTTCAAATGCCGACTAGTGTATCAAATATTTAATATTAGTCTGGTGAGTAAACTAAAAATTTAATTCATTTAATTTTAAATTTAATTCATTTAACATATTTAATATTGGGGGCATCCAAGTTATTTGACACATTTGAACATTTTTTCCCTGGTAATTAGTTACTTTTATAATGATGTAACTCATGTAAATGATGTGAGAAGTAACTAGTAACATGACTAGAAAAGCAAACTCTGAACACAAACTTGTTTAAAAGTTTTGAGAACTTTAAAAAGTTTGAAAGTTTATGAAGGGGATAGATATTCTAGCCAGATCTTTTATTCCGATTTTTGCACAGCCCTTGTATTTGAGTAGTCTGACATGTCAACTTTGTGTGAGTTTCATATGCAAGCCTGTTGAGTTGCCTCAGAGTGAAAACTACATTTGCAATTGTGAGTTAAAGTTTAAAACAAGAAAAAATCTCACGGTTGATAAAAAATAAAGTTACTCTGAGACAGAAACAGGCTTCTGTTCATTCTAAAGCTGTAAATTTAAGTATTAAAAATGTTGGAGAGAGATGTGCTATTTTGAGGCTTGCTTATTTTGATTGGCAGTTGATAATTGGTGGAAAAACACTCATGGAGAGTGAAACTGTCTATAAGTCTATGTCTAGGGAGTAGAATATCTTGGTGGTTGGGCTTGTTTGACCCATAAGTAACCACTTAGCAACCACCAAAAAGACCTTAGAAGCCACATAGCAATATGTAGCAAAATGTACTTATTTTTATAATTCCATCTGGAGCAGCTCTTGGTGCAAAAATACACATTTCACATTTAGTAACAAAAGCTATACAGTCCCACATTTACCTTCACAGCAAATCTTGTTGAAATTCCAGCATGTCTGAATGAGTCAATAAAGCTACAGTAGTGAGGACAAATTGTGTTTGTGTCGAGCATCTGTTCTGGCTAAGCTATTTTTGTGCTTTTCCCTTGTTGTTACACTTCAGTGTCGGCTGTATGCAAATCCAGTGAGTGGATAAAGACTCAGCCCTAAAGTGAAACTCAACATTTATTCAGACTAACAAACGACTGAGGTAATCTGTCAGTCTATGTACTGGATGTCATCTTTCGCTCGTCTCTTGCATAACGCAAATAGAGGAATGCAACCAGTACCCTTGCCAGATGTTCTTGTGGTTTGAATGGAGATCCTTCAGATATTAAAAGTAGCTGTAAGAACAATAGAGAAAAATGAGCAGTTGCATTGAACATTTTGCCTACTTTATGATTATGCAAGCTCCTCTCTAGATGGTGTATATTTCTTGTGGAGCACGAACCGAATCGTAGATAGATTAGATTTAGAGCCAGTAGGAGTGATAAATCTTTCTCCCGAGCTTTCTGTTCAGGGACGCCCTCTTTTTCTCACACCCCTGCACCCCGTGAACGTGGTATGGCCTCTTTTTGAGGCTTTGTTTGTACGGGCTCTTACTCTGTGTAATTGCGCTCAATAGGTAGCAAATGCATCGTCGTAAATCAGCGCTTTCCTAACGCGGGCGGGTCAGGATGGAGCTCGGCCTCTCTGCTCTGGCGGAGACAAACATTTACCCGGGTTTTCCAACCCAAGCGCTCACCTGTCGGACGGCTGGGGCTCTCAGATCACGGACCCTTGCTGGTACTGCACCCCAGGCTACTGGAATGAGTTCAAGGATGTGGAGCTTAATGTTATAATTGCTCCGGAGATATCTTGATGAATATTCTTCTCTGGATGCTTCATTTAGTTACAGTAGACCAGTGGGATCAGTTGCTGTCATATATAGTGGTTTTCTGCAGGGCTTTATGCCAGCACTGAGAGGCTAGGGAAGCGAATAACCACAAGTCGAAGTGGAAACAAATGTTTTGAATTGGAGAGCTCCCAGACACTTTATTTACCTTAGCTGGATGTCCCTATTCTCTTCTCTTCCTGAGGGAAATAGACCAGTCAAAATGTTCTTTTGTGCTAACAATTGTGTGTTTTGTCCAAGACTGACAAATGGAAGTTCAGCCAACACTTACTGAAATGTCATGTGAAACCTTGTAAATTGGAGTTGAATAATATTTTGAGACAGATTTCAGCCTGACCTTGAGATTTAGTTGGAACAACAGCAGAAGGCAAAATTGTGACTTTGTATCTCACAATTACGACTTTTTCTGAGAACTGCAAGGAAGAAAGTCCGAATTACGAGATTTAAACTTAATTGTGATATGTTTACTCAAAATTGTGAGGGGGAAAAATGTCTCAATTTGGATTTTATATCTTAAAATTCTGACTTTTTTCTCAGAATTGCAAGGAAAAAAGTCAGAATTGCAAGATTCAAACTCAGAATTGTAAAATGTTAACTCAAAATTGAGAAAAAGTCTCAATTTACATTTTATATTTTGAAATTCTGATATTTTTCTATGAATTGCAAGGTAAAAAGTATAAATTGTGAGATTTAAACTCAGAATTGTGAGATGTTAACTTAAAAGTGTGAGGAAAAAGTCACAATTCAGAATTTATGTCTTGACATTCTGACTTTTTTCTCAGAATTTTAAGGAAAAATGTAAAAATTGTGAGATTTAAACTCAGAATTGTGAGATGTTAACTCAAAATTGAGAAAAAAAAAACCTCATTTTAGATTTTATATCTTGAAATTCTGATGTTTTTTTTCTCCAAATTGCAAGGGGAAAAAAATAAAATTGCGAGATTTAAACTCAGAATTGTGAGATGTTAACTGAAAGGTGTGAGGGGAAAAACAATCACAATTCAGAAACTACACCTTGACATTATGACTTCTTTCTCAGGATGTTAAGGAAAAAAGTAAGAATTGCGAGATTTAATTTCAGAATGTGAGATGTTAAAATTGAGGAAAACAGCCTCAATTCAGAATTTATATTTTTTTAGAAATATTTTCAGTTTTTCCAGAATTTTTTTAGAATTTTCTCAGCATTGCGAGGAAATCAGTCAGAATAGTGAGATTTAAACTTAGAATTGTGATGTGTTAACTCAAAATTGAGAGAAAAATATCTCAATTCAGAATTTATCATTTGAAATTCTGATTTTTTTCCTCAGAATTGTCAGAAAAAAGTCAGAATTTGGAGGTTTACCTCAAAATTGTGAGAAAATGTCTCAGTTCAAAAATTATATCTTAATTCTGATTGTGTGTGTGTGTCTAAGTTGACAAGCCACTGGCCTGAAATTGTATTGTGCTATTTTCATTGTTTCCTTCTTTTAAATAAATAGAATTTATTTATTTTTTTTTTTTAAATTTAATTCAACTTAAATTCTGTACTTATCACAATTAAATTTTACTTTTGTTTTAATAGTTTTTTCACCTGCATATTTGGGACAATCAGCACAGGTCAATGCAAGCCTACACTTGCGTAATGCACTGCTCACTTTTATTACCGATATAAATGTATGTATGTACGGATACTTTAAAAGAAAAAAGAACCACAAAATGGAGATAAATGACAGTAAAGAATGACTTTTTAAATGAATAAAAAAAATAAATTGAAAAAAAATATATAAAAAATAAAGTATACAGAAATATACTATCAATATATTATAAAGATTCTCTCTCTATGTATAAAATCTACAAAACAAAATAAACGTCTACTTCAAATTTCTGTTGAGAAAAGTATTATTTTTTCATTTTTATAAACAAAATGGGATGGATTGGCCATTACTGAGTGTTATGAATACATGTAATGTCTGTTTTATTCATAGTGGAACCAGAGGGCACCCACATACAGAAACTTCACTATCTGCAACAGAAAAGTAATAAAACTGAAGACGCTCCAGGAAATCCCTAATATGGACAAAGGCATCCAACTATCCCTGTGGCTGAATAAAAAGAAGATAGAACCGCTATGAATAATGAAACATGAAGACAATAAACACTTGACTGCATCCACTGCGTAATCCATTGCTAATCGACATAGCCTTTTTTACAGTATAGAATATATTTTCAGCCTCACTCTTCAATCAGATCACAAAAGAAAGCATTTGACTAATGTTGTGGAGGAAAAACATGGTGTAATGTCTGTGCTCTGATTTGGTCCGGTTTGTACTGGTCATACTGTAGTACCAGTGCCATATTTTGACTTGCTAAGATAATTTAACCAAGGTCCTGAGTATGTATGTATGAATGTATTTATTTCTACAATTCAACTCAAACCATGCACCTAATTTTTTCCTCTAAGTCAAATGTTTCTCGTTGAGTGTTGATTTTATACTCTGCATAGAGGTGTTCAGGCTGCTTTCTATAAGCATACGTGACTCGTCTAAGAATTGGCAGCACATTTGCTTTGTTAGGGAGAACAATATGCATTATCATCATGGTGTAACGCAATCTTGCTAAAAAAAAAAATCTTGTTGAACAATATTTCACGCCCATCTTTCAGCACTGACGCCTCACACTTAATTTATGAAGTGATATTCTTATACTGACCCAACAAAGAATGAGCGTTACAGCTTTCAATCAAAGAAGCGAAGCGAGATTAACCTTTTCTAAGCAGGGAGAGAGAAATGAACCGCTAACTAATGATGTAAGATACTTAATTACGGCTCAAACTATCCACCGGAGAGTTGCATGTGACACTTTAATTAATCTAGCAACTTGTACTCGTCATTTTCCTCTGATGAATAATAGTCGGTGATGGCTGTTGTATTTAATCATATTGAACATTGGCAGGGGTAATTGGTAACTGCAAACACTCTAATATAGGGGATTCAGCTTGGGAATTGGGGTCATGCGACGTGTAGTCCTCCGTGTGGTGAGGAGGGAACTCGAAGCTGACACGTCATGCGGTGTGACATGCTGTACTCAATCTAAAATGACTGTAAAGAGCATTTTTTAATGATTAGGCATGCAGCTTTTATGACTGCTTATTTATTAAAAGACTACAAGGAATATTTGTATATTAAAAAATATGCTTGTCTCACAGCAGGACCATTTAAAATTAATAGTGGTGGGGATAAAGTGGTTTAAAATTAAATGAGTTGGTGAAAATGAGAAGATATGTACAGCGTGAAATCAGTAGTGACAGTGCATTCGGGAAGTGATTGATCCTGAGGCGTTAGGTTAGGCGGTCATCTTAGCGGTGACTCGGCTGTGACTCCCTGCACCTGGAGCTGAAGGACACCTGGTGCACCCACAGACAGCAAGAGATACACGTAAGCTGTGGTGAGTGACACAATATGTGTCAGGTGTGCTTCATCATGTTGCCAGCAGGGGTTTTGTTGTCACTCCTCTCCTTTTGGCCACCCGCTGTTGTTGTGAGTGTGGATGTGGGATGACGATCGGTGAACTATGACGACAATGACTTTGGGGTATACAGATCCTTTGTCATATCCAAAATCATTTCGTCCAGTAACCTGGATAACACATCTTTAGTTTAGTTTTTTTTTGAATAGTCTGCTGAATGGCAAACCATCATGTATGATGGGTAAAGTTTTTTTGTTTTTGTTTTTTTTTTTTCTTCATGCATCTTGTCAGAATCAGAATGTAAGGGAAATGCACTGTGTAAAAATTAAGTTGTGAAGGAATCAATCTTTCCGTAATTATCATATGACTGTACAAAGCTTTTTTAATAAATGAATAAAATTAAAATGTATACACACTCGCTGGGTTGTTTTTAAACCAGCGCTGGGTGAAATATGGACAAACCCAGCGATAGGGTTGTTTTGACCCAGCGGTTGGGTTACTACCTAGAAGGCTGGGTTAAACATTTACCAGTCGCTGGGTTTGTCCATGTTTTACCCAGTGCTGGGTTGTATTTAACCCAGCATTTTTAGAGTGTAAATGTTCACCTTTGCTGATGCCTCTAGTAATTATGTGTATGTATTTTGGGTTCATTTTAAGCCAGCCATAATAGTTTTTAAACAATAGTTGAGTTAAATAAAACCAATTAGAACATTGAGTTAAACATTTAACCCAACCGCTGGGTCAAAATAACCCAACTGCTGGGTTTGTCTACATTTCACCCAGCGCTAGGTTGTTTTTAACCCAGCATTTTTTAGAGTGCATTATTGCATACACAGATTTTATACACTATAATTGTCCACAATTAGTTGCTTCAGATAATATTTGTCGTAAGTTATTTGTAATAATATGAAATACCAACCTAATGAAATATAAAAATCAGTACTGACAACTAGGGATGCACAATTTGGGGTAAAAAATGCAATATTTCTGGTTAAAATTTGTGATTTTTAAAACAAATTAGCAAAAACAACAAACAATTTAGCAATTTGATAAAAATTACATTTTATTTTACAGAAAACTATTGTTTTGCAAAAAACTGCAGGGTTACTTGCTAACATGCAGGCAGTCTATAATGGTATAACATATGATAAAATAAAAATCTTTAATAGTAATTTCTTTCTTTTCCATAACTTTTCAGTTATTTTTTTTAAAAACATTGATTTCTGTTTGATTTCAAAGAATCATTCATGCCTGTTGACAACCACCAAAAACACAGGTTGTAATGAGAAAACCACATGATATGTCCTGTTTTATTACAGTTTTTGGACCATATATTGCAAAGGACAGTTTAAGCGCAATAAGAAATGAAAGAGAACTTAGTTTAGTACTCACATGCCATGTGACAGCCACTTTCTGTACGTATGCTTTGGATGTTTAAACTAATATGGCTTTAAAACGCATGATTTTGGCACGATAGATATTAAAATCAAAACCAAACAGATTATGTACGAGCTGTAAAGGCACAGCCCTGTTCTGGAAAAGGGGGCGGGGAGCAGCAGCTAATTTACATTTAAAGAGACATGCATGAAAACAACGTGTTTTTGCTTTCACTCAAAACAGGTATTTTCAAAATGATATAGTGTATGATCTGTAGGGTATTTTGAGATGAAATATCACAGGCACATTCTGAGGGACACCTGAGACTTATAGTACACATTGTAAAAAGGGGCATAATAGGTCTCCTTTAACAGTATTTTATTGTAAAAGTACATGAAATGTCCTGTTTGATTTATTACAATTTTTGGACCATATATTGTAAAGGTCAGTTTAAGCACAATAAGACATGAAAGAGAGTTTAGTTTAGTGCTCACATGCTGTGTGATAGCCACTTTCTGTGTCTGCATGCTTCGGATGTGTGCATCTAATATGGTTTAAAACGCATGATTTCAGCGCATTAGACATTTAATTATAAAAGTCTTTTACAGTAGCATTTTTACAGTCTTTTCCCTTCATGAACAACTGTAAATCATACTATTTAGTGTCATTATTTACATTTTGCTGCAAAATGCAGAGCTTGACAAATCAGAATGAAACAATATAACAAGTCTATCCATTCTAAAGAAGCTACTTTGTTCGTACAGTGTGCTGTTGAGATCTCAAGACAAAAGCTGATCTGGACAGCAGACTTTGTGTTCAGTATTAGATGCTGTGCACCATTAGTTGAAGTTCTGTTTCACTGGAGCATTCTTCATTACCATCTGCTAGCAGCAGTAGTGGAACAACATTAACAGCAATGCTACAGGGACGACCTACCAAGAAAAACCTTCAGAGAGCAAGCTAACAGAGTTGTTTTATCACTCTCAGTGCTTTTTCTTTGCTAAAACACTCCTAGAGTTGTCTTACAGGGTAAAGCTGCATGCGCAAAGGCTGTTTGCGGCCAATACCCGCTCTCACAAACAGCGATATGGCGCTAATTTGTTGTTGATAAATTGGTTGCGATATTTCTCAATATGAAACCGTCCTCTTATGCTAACTCGTGCCTTTAAATTGAGCCAAAATGAGAACAGTTGTCCATTTTTGAAGTAACCGTCTGTTTTCCCAATGATAATGTTCTTGGATAAAGGACTGTGGGAAGACAATCTGTTGGGCGTCTGCTGTTCTCCAAATAGAAAATAATTCAGTGATGAGCTGAGGCATTAATGGATGTGAATGCTGAATGAATGACACCTGATTTGGAGCGCTAACCTTCGAAACTGTTTAGGCAATGGTACATTATATTAACCCTGTTAAGGCATAAAAATGAGGTATGCTGCTAATTAAATGCTAAATCTTCTGATTAACTCTTGTGGGACACTGATTCAGCCCATTTAGCAGATTACTGTTGTAGATGAGTTGTGAGCTACGGTCTCACAGGACAGTAGTTTGGAGTATCATAAAGCATTCGCAGCAAAAGCATCCATCTAAAATACAGCGAGTGCGGTGAGAGGAGCTGCCGCCAACTAGACTGACACATGTAAGTCTAAGGCACTGTTGACAGATGGATGGTATAATCCTCTAATTGGCACGCACTGTGTTGTTCGGCAGTGAAAATTTGTGGCCATTCAGAAAATACGATCTAAACATAAGCGCAATGTAACATTTCAAAGCATGTGATAAAATAACATAATTATATATGAAACATTTGCCACCCCACATATTTCTTTGATTCAGTGGTTGTTTGCTACAAGAATAGAGATGGAAAATGCATGCAATTTTGTTTGATGTAATTCGCTAGAGTTTTCCCCACAAGAAAGCTTTTTTTATCCCTTTCAGGATGCATTTGCCATGTTTTGCAGCTAAATACATAGAAACATTTTGTCCTAGAATTCACAGTATTTATTTTTAGAACTTTTAATTGGTTTTTGGAGCTTATAGGGGATATTTATGCATATGTCACGTTGTGCAATTGTTGTAGTTGAGAGTTGGGGTCTAATTGTTAGCATACAGCTTCAGTGGCTGTGCTTAATTATAAACAGCAGACTATTCATACTATTTCTGCATGCAGCTTGTGTGTAGCTTGTATACTGTGCCCTGTATGAACATTTTCTGTTGTATGGAATGCAACAGATCACTCTGATTTCCCACAATGCAATGCACTCATTTCCTGTTAATGTGTGAAGAATGAACCAGAGGTTGTAGCTAAAGTTTTCAACATATTTTACTGACTACTTATATAATTGGACTGTCAAACGTTACCACATTTTGTTTAGGGATGTAGTGTGCTGTTAAATACATTTTATTTTATTTTTTCCAAATTTCAAAGTTTTTTTTCAGTTTTAGTGTTCCTGGATTCATTCTAAGCTCTGTTTTAGTGGTTATTACTGTTTTAATGAAAAAAGCATGTCTAATTAATTTAAATCATGAAACTTATGCAATTTAAAAGCTATTTATTAAAAGTTGATCAAAAAATAAAAAAAAAAGTTTAAGGCCCTATTTTAATAATCAAAAGCATCTCTAATATATATATATATATATATATATATATATATATTATATATATTAGAGATATATATTTTATATATATATATATATATGTATATATAATATTTTTTTATTTATTTTATATAATTATATATAAATTTATATATATATATATATATATATATATATATATATATATATATATACATTTATATATATATTTATTATATATAATTATATATAAATTATATATAATTTTATATAATTTTTTATTTATGTTGCGTTTACATTTTTGGTAAATATTCCTTTAACATAATGTTTTAATAAAAATGATGATATTAGTAGTACATCCGGTAATATTTCTGTCACAGTTTCTTGAAGTTAAACTGATCTTTTATTTTGATGGGTTGCTGTGAAGACCTTAAAGTTTATGATTGTATGTGATATGATGATAGGTTTTCTCACAAGAAACAGTAAAATTGTTATGAATGTATTTATTTATTTATTGTTTTCATTTCTCCTACTGTATGTTTAGATTGCTTTTGCTGTCATCTGGAACTCAGTTCATGAAAAATACTAGTAATTTAATAATATTGTTAAATGTCATCTTTACAATATCTCAAAATACATTTTTATACATTGTAATAAAGTAATAAAATAAAATAAATTAACATTTTGTTTGTTTGTTTGTTTGTTTTCAGTACTTTGAATTGTACTGTTTTTTTCTTAATTTGTTGGTTAACTGTTTATTTGTATTGTTAATAATAATAATAAAAATAATTTAAATAATAATAATAATAGTTGTTCAGATGGAGACAACTTTATGTATTCATTTATTGATTTATCTTCATTTTATTGTCTTTATTTTATTTTATCTGCCATAACAGAGTTATTACAGTTAACTAAGACTGAAATAGGGATGTAACAATATCAAAATACCACAATACGATAATATTGCAATCTGAAGTCAGCGATACGAAATATTGTGATATTTTAAAAAGCAAATAAAGACTTAATGTACATAGATATTTTTAAGTTAAATTCTTCTGTCTGCACTTTGAGAGTTCAAAATTAGGATTCGAAACTCGTGTCCCTAACTATGAAAACTTAAGTCAGAAAAACTTGTATAAAAAACTGTCTCATTCTAAATTACATTCACACTGGTGTTTTAGAAGCAAAACAAATTATAAAATAATAACATTTGTATGTTATTGTTATTCCTATGACAGTAATAGCCATATATTGTAAAAGAAATGAAAATGAGTATTTCATAGGTATTTTATTTTTGCTTTACGCTATAGCTGGGAAATTACTTCGTTCCCAGTTTCTACACTTGAAAGAGATATTTTGAATTTAGACTGTTACCGCTAGCTGTCAGTAATTCATATTGCACTTAAGCTTTTATTTTGAAGGAAACAGCAGTAGAGCTTTTATTTTGAAGGAAAACTCCAGCTTCAGT
Source organism: Labeo rohita (assembly GCF_022985175.1). NCBI lineage: Eukaryota > Metazoa > Chordata > Actinopteri > Cypriniformes > Cyprinidae > Labeo > Labeo rohita. The sequence continues at coordinate 19,371,915 of NC_066882.1, read as the reverse complement.
GAAAACAGGCTTACAAAAACGCGTCTCGCTACAAATCCACGAAAATAAAGCATAACTGGTGGCCATTGCATTCCCAAACGCGCACTAAACTCACAGCACATGCAATAAACGAGTGCATTCATTCTCTGTGAACTGAGCCGTTCTGAGGCGTGGAAAACACCGGATCACGAGCTGATCCCCTAAACGAAGTGCGCGTTAGGCTTTGAAACGTGCAGCGAAAATGTCGAGATGAAGACTTTTTGAGACTTTTAAAGTTATAATATTTTAAAAATTGACACTTTTTGCCTTGAAAAACACCTATTCATTACATATAGTCATGTGACCACGATAATGCATTCAAAATGTTAATAAATATAACTATAATAGTATCTCAGTGATTCTAAAATAACACTGACTTTGTTATTGTTGCATGATGTTTACCATTTCACATACTGCTACACTAGGCAGTATCCAGTATATATTGTGTAATATACAGTATGCTATTATTCTATTCTAAACATTTTCCCATTGCGCAGACATTCAAACTCCTGCCAGGTTAGTGTGATGCTATTCAGAGACAGCGGCACAAGACGTGTTCATCATTCCCAGTTTCAGTCAGTGGCTCTCAATCTGTCGTTCCACAGATGGCTGGCGTGGAGGTAAGGATGGGTGCATAGGCCAGGTGGACCCAATCAAGCTGCTAAATCAAATGTAAATGGCGGAGACAGTGCGGGGCAGGGCGACATATCCTGCTTTGTAATGCATTGGCGGAGCGTGTAGCGTGCAGGTGCTCATCAAATGACACCCTTGTGCCGAGGCGACGGGTTGCGACATCTGTATGTGGAACTGAACAATTGAATCGGGCTACGCCAGGGGAGACGGTAGAACGGGAGCGATAGTTCACAGCGAGGTTTAGCCAATCTCCTGTGTTTTTTTTTTTTTTCTTTCTTCCAAACATGGAGATGAAAGGGCTGAACCTCACGCCGGAGCTTCAAGGTGTTGTGTAATTACCTTTTCCGTCGGCATGTGGTCGGAGCGGATTGCTCTTGGAGCTTTGCCAGACACTTCTACATCAACCCTGAAGATGTTTCACCTTTTTTCATCTTCAAACGTGATTATTTCACCTTGCCTCTGCACTCACAAACGCATGCTGTATGTGCATTCACATACTGTATATAAGGTATTCAGATCAACAAACGGCACTACGGCAGGTTGAATTGTCTGTAATTCTTAAAGAAAATTTCAATAGAAAAATCTTTCTCTGAATGCATTTAAGTGGTGGGAATGCCACTAATTGAATATTAGGATCTGAAACCTGGTCAAAAAGACTATTTGTTTCATAGATTCTTTTTTATTTCCATGTTTCCTTGACTTTCCTCTGAACCTTTGACTGGGAAATTACCAGTGCTTGACAGTTGCATTGTTTATCATTCTGGGTATTAGAATGTTTGCGGCGCTAATGTGTACAATTGCTTTGACTGACAGATGAATTTACATTACGTCCGAGACGAACAAAAAGCAACCCATTCACTCTAAACGCCCCTATCTCTCTCACTCTCAAAACAAGGCACGTCCCACCTCAATAACACATCAATCCAGGCGACATTTGGACATTTAGTCATTTTTTCTCTCTCTCTTTATTATCGTCTTTTTCTACTCAAAGAATGAAAACAAAATTAAACATCGAGCAAAAGATAAAGGGTGACAACCGCCTGCACAAAACAATGCTCTCAGTGTTTATTTAAAGGACTGTTCTGATAACATTTATTTTATTAATTAGTATTTTTGTCTTGTTTTAAAAAGATGTTGATATTTTTTACTGGAAAACTAGACAATTAACTTGAAGCAAAGAGATTAAGTAAATTAAACGTTTTTTGAATAATGGTTATGAATAATAATAAGAAAGAAGTAGAAGCAGAAGTAGAACAACAACAACAAAACTCAAAATCCATGTATTTATTAGTTGTTGCTTTTTTTATTTGTTTGTTTGTTTATTAGCTTTTAGCATAAACCTCAGCATATTGTGTTATTTATTCTTCAAACCTTTTAAAAAAAACTTTCTAGTTTTGAGAATTAGAATTAACTGAAAAACAAGATCAATTTATTTGAAGAAAAGTGAGATTTCAGGTTGTTTTCAGAGTAATACTTTGAGTTGTAATGTTTTTTCTTAACCCATTGGTTGTATAATAATAATAATAATAATAATAATAATAATAATAATAATGGTGATTGTTCTGATTTATTTATTTGTTTATTTATTATTATTATTATTATTATTATTTATTTTTATTTTATTTTTATATTATTATATTATTATTATATTTATTTTTATATTATATATTATTTTATATTTTATGTTATATTATATTCTATTTTATATATTTTATATATATATATATATATATATATATATATATTTTTTTTTTTTTTTTTTTTTTTTTTTTTTTTTTTTTTACTTTTAGCATAAACCTCAGCAAATTGTGTTTTTTATTTTTCAAACCTTATAAAAAAAACTTATAATTTATTCTAAATATCTTGCACAACATTGTTTCTCAAATAAATTAAGATCAACAAGAAAAACAAGATCAACTTATTTGAAGAAAAGTTTTGAAAAAATTCAGATTGTTTTCAGAGTAAACAATCGGAACTCAAATTGTTTTGAGTTGTAATGACTTTTTAACCCACTGGTTGTTGTTGTTTTTGTTTTTGTTGTTGTTGTTAATAAAAACAACAACAACAATAATAATGGTTCTTTAGATAGTTACTTAATTTATTTATTTATTTATTTATTTATTTATTTATGTTTTTAGAGTAATACTTAAAAAAAATCTTAATCCATTAGTAAACTGCTTATTTGTATTGTAGTAGTAGTAGTAATAATAATAATAATAATAATAATAATAATAATAATTTTCCCCTTTAACCATTGGTAAACTGTTTATTTGTATCATTAATAATAATAATAATAATAATAATTGTTGTTGTTGTTGTTGTTGTTGTTGTTGTTGTTGTTGTTGTTGTTATTATTATTATTATTATTATTATTATTATTATTATTATTATTATTATTATTACTATTATTCAAATAGTGACAACCTATTTATTTATTTATTTATTTATTTGTTTGTTTGTTTTATAATGTTTTAGCATAAACCTCAGGAAATTGTGTTAATTATCCTTTAAACCTTATAAAAAAAAACTATAATCTATTCTAAATGTCTTGCACGCCTTTTTCTCAAGTGAATTTATATGGTTTTAGTGATGTTTACATATTGTTGTCTGGGAAAAATAAAAGATCAGTTTATTATTAAATTAGTTTCCAGAGTAATACTTGTAATATATTTTTAATATATTTTTTTCTTAACCTATTAGTAAATTGTTTATTTGTATTGTTAATAATAATAATAATAATAATGGTTGTTCAGATAGTGACAACCTATTCATTCATTCACTCATTCATTCATTTTTCTCAAAATTTTGTTAGATTTATTATTTAAAAAAGTGTTTTTTAAAAACACTATCTATCTGCAAATATCTGGTTTTAATGATGTGTATATATTTGTACTGGAAAACAAGTCCAAAACACATATTTTTGCAGTATACTGAAAGAGTGCTGCTCTCTGTCTGCATAGATGCATTCAAAGTCATAAATGCAAATATGTGAATATTGTCAATTATTATTCATAGAAACGTTTATACCCATGCATGCAGCTTTGCCCTGCTGTTGGGTAAGTACCGTGGGGGCGTGTTTCAGAGGTGTTCATGTCGGCTCCCACGCTCTCCTCCTTACTCGAGCGCTCCCACCGGCTTCTATTTGTAAACTCTGTTCTCTGGAGCCATGCTCCTAATAAACTGGCCTGATTTGATTTCCTGTAGAAGAAACCACACTCCTCCATGGGGCCTCTCTGCCTCTGCCTTTCTCTCACTTTGCACTAAACCACCCCCCCGCGGGTCCCGGTCCCTCACAGCCTCGGCTCATTATGAATCGCTGTTGGCGTGTCAGCGCAGTGATGGAGTGTTGGGGCAACACTGCCCCTCTCTCAGCAGGAAGGGAGATGTACCTAACAGGTTCTCCTTTAAAGTGCTTCCCTCGTCGCCTGCAACTGCAGTGCGGCCAGAGAGATGCAAAGCATTTCCTCGATGGAAATGGTGGCTGGAGCTGCACAGTCACCTTTTTTTTTTATTTTTTATTTTTTGGAGCAACAAGGTTGAAATGGTGTAACATAGTTGGTGGGTTGTTGATGCATTTATTATTATTATATTTTAAAGGGATAGTTCACCCAAAAATGAAAATTCTGTCATTAATTACTCTCCCTCACATCGTTCCAAACCAAGAAGACCTTTGTTCATCTTAGAACACAAATTAAGATATTTTTGATGGAATCCGAAAGCTTTCTGAGCATTTGCATCAATGACTGACAGAAACTGTCGAACAAGGTCATTATTTTTTCTTTGCGCACAAAAAGTATTCTCATAGCTTCATAAAATTGAAACACTGATGTCACATGGACTATTTTAACAGTGTCCTTTACTACCTTTCTGGGCCTTGAACGTATCAGTTGTGTTGCTGTCTATGCAGGGTCAGAAAGCTCTCAGATATAATAAAAAATAATTTAATTTGTGTTGCGAAGACGAACAAAGCTCTTACAGGTTTGGAACAACATGAGGGTGAGTAATTAATGACAGAATTTTCATTTTTTGTTTTTTCATTTTCATTTTTTTCATTTTACTCTACCTTATAGTAGAAAAATGGCAATGCTTTTGTCTTAATTTCTTCAATTTAAAAAAACTGAGCTATTATTTTGGCAGAAAACAGCAGTTTCTGTGAAAACACATTTACAAACATGTCTCATTACAAATCTAGTGGAATTCTCTAATTATCTGTCCACAAAAATGTTGAAAATTATGAAAATGTGATGATAATATGTAATTTGTGCCCACTGTGAAAACAGTTTTACTGCTTAATATTTAGCAAGCTGCTCTCTTATATTTATTTTTCAGGATTATTTGATAAATAGGAAGTTCAAAAGAACAACACTTAATTGAAATGGAATTCTTTTGATCAGTTTAAGTATTCAGTAGGGATGTATTAATTTAAAAACAAAAAAATAAAATAAAATGTGTCTTGAAACCCCTGCATTTTGTTATATGCACTATATATATTTTAAATTACATTTAAAAAATACAATATTTAAAGTGCAACTATTTTTTAAAGAAGTCTCTTTTGCTCATCAAAGTACAGTAAAAACAGTACAATTTTGAAATATTTTTACTATTTAAGTTGATGTTTTTTATTTGAATGTATTTTAAAAAGTCATTTATTTCTGTGATTTCAAAGCTGATTTTTTTTACCATCATTACTCCAGTCACATTATCCTTCAGAAATCATTCTAATATTCTGATTTTGCTAATTTATTATTATCTTTTGTAACATTATAAATGTCTTCATCATCACTTTTGATTGATTTAAAGCATCCTTGCTAAATAAAAGTATTAATTTCTGTCATTTCTTTCCCAAAAAGTATGGCATGAATGATATAGGCTATAATGTTACAAAAGCTTTTTATGTCAGATAAATGGTGATCTTTGGATCTTTCTATTCATCAAAGAATCCTGAAAAAAATGTGCTCAACTGTTTTAAATAATGATGATAATGATTAAAAAAATGTTTTTTGAAGAACAAATCAGCTTATTTGAATGATTTCTAAAGGATCATGTGACACTGAAGACTGAATGATACTGAAAATTTAGCTTAAACCACAAGAATAAATTACATTTTAAAAATATATTCAAATAGAAAGCAGTCATTTTAAATACAGGGTTCCCACACCTTTGTTAACTTCAAATTAAAGGACCTTTCAAGGACTTTCCAGATCCAATACCCTCAAATTTATAGACTTAATGTGGGAATACATTAAGATCAAGGTTACATCGTGTTGCCTTGTAAGATACATTGTTACAGTTTTCATGTGTCAAACATAACTATGCGAAAAAACATTTTATTCTAACTTCACAGCCTATTTGCAATGTTGAAATGTTGAGGTACCATCGTAATAGTTTCGTGCGCGCCTTTTGACAACACAAGATACCTCATGCGGGAAGCACAGTGTAACACATAAATTGGTGAGCAGAAGAGACTTTAAAAAACATCTGAAAAAATCTCACTGTTCAAAAACTTTTGACTGGTAGTGTATATATAAAATTATCTTCATCCTCTCAAACCTGTGGATTAAACCTAATAACACGAATGCTATTCACAGCAAGTGATTTAAAGTTTTGACAGTAATTATCTTGACATTTCTTTAGCTGGTGAATTTGTTTCCAAAGTGCTGCTTTGATGGCTCTAACAGCGATGTTTTGGAGGCGCTGATTTAAAGACGCAACTTCTCCAAGAGAGTTTGTTCTGAGTGTACTGATAGTCAAACAGCACGCCAAAGCACAACACGCTGTCAGCATGCTAAAACCCTCTCGGAGAAGTTTCGTCTCTTAATTCATCTCTTTCAAAACATCACATCCTAAAAAAGACTTGATAAACTAGCCGACATCACGACTTGTTGACCATCCTGACCCTAGTCTGAAGGTAGAGACGAGAGACGGCACACACGGCAGTCACTCTTTGTTAGATAAATAACACACGACTCGTGTCCTGAGGTGATAAGTAGCCATCATTGATCTCCATCTACGGAGCTCTCTGAGCCATTTCGGGCTAATTCCTCACAGTTGTTTTTTCGGCAGATGCCATATGGCGAGGGTTTCATGCCACCTGCCTTTGGGCGGTGTTGTTGTTGGATTTGGAGGTGAAGTAGAGTGGCAGCCTGATTTTTGTTTTTTGGCAAAGATTGAGCAGCATCACCTTGAATCAACTAATGAGGAGAATGGAGCCGAATCTGATGCACACCCGTTTTCTTCAGCCGCTTTCTCTCTGGAGGGTGGAGCAGGTGTAAGCTGCATAAAATTAGCGCAAACAGATTAGATTTATGAGAAAAGCTATGTCATTTACACTCTTTTAATGTGATAGACGCACTTGGGGGAAATCGAAGGCTTTCTATTATCCCAGGGAGCTGTTTGCATGCCTAGTTTATTAAAAGTATTTTTAATGCAATTTACTCGAGAATATTAAGGAGAAAACTCATTGAGGGAGACATTTGAAAAAAGGCCAACTCATCCTGTTTCTTTTGAGATGTTTGCATAATCTAATGCTAGATGCGATACTTGATGGTTTGTAAGGCTTATACTTGAAACGTCTTTGTGAATCGCTACACGCATGAGAATGAATTCTTAAGAACAGATCAGAAATGTGTACTAATATAAATGCACCATGAGCAATCTTAAATATTTAGACGAATATGGAAAATGAAAAGCAAAAAAAATATGCAGAAATGTTTTTTTTTCCTTCAGGAACTGAAAGCCTTTTCCACTGACTGCAATTGAAACACAATTATCTGACTTTTCTAGATGAGAATTCAAGGAGAAATGTCTCGGAATGACATTTGGTTTAATAAAGCAATCTGTGTACTAATTTTCTAAGCACTTGACCTTAGAAGTCCTCCATTATGAGTTGTCAAATATTTTGTGTTTGTTGCAGGAAAGATGGCAAATACTGTTTGTTTTTGTGTCGGGTGATGAACCGCGATTCGTCATTTCTAAAGCACTGCGGTTCAACGCATTGTCGTTTTTAGTGTTCTGGTAAGGTTGGATGTCAGTCGACAGCTTGTGTGCGTTTTCTTTGAGCATGTTTGTGATTGTAAATACAAATATGTGAATATAGTCAGAAATGAATGCAAGCGTTGCTGCTGGCAGAGAAGAGATTCTCACAGGCGTTTATCCTGACTCTCGTGCTCTGTGTTTTTGCGAGGGTTCCCACAGGCTTCTGTTTATATAACAAAATAATAAAATAATAAAGAATGCAACCCTTGGTACTACGAGATATGCCTCCGTTATACTGCGGTTCAGCACTGCGCCCCTGTTTCACTGCCTCTAGACCTGACAAACATCTCTGGAAGTCGAAAGTATTCGGTGCATATGTATGTTTATTCAAAACAGGGTTGATGTGTGCGCCCTTATTTTTTTTTGTTCACTTTTCTATTTGGCACGATTTTTTTTTTCAGCAGTGTGCATATTTTCTGTCTTTGTAACATTGATTGCCATGAATTCACTGAGGAGAACAGATGGAGTTAGTTACTTTATGTCAGAGGAAAACAATGTGTTGTGTATTCAAGGTACCTAAAGGATTGTTGAATTTTCTAACTAAATCTATTCATTGCGTGGGTAAACCATGTTGTCTGTCAGCCTCCCTGCATGGTTTATTAACTGCAGCTTTGCAGAGATGCAGCGATATTTTTCTTTGTACAAGTGAAGGAAGTTTTTTTTTAGATTTCATGTATGTGAAACGGGCTTTATTTATGGAGCACACAGTATGCACCATTCAGCGCTGAATTCATCATCTGCAAAACCGTTCGATGCCTTTGCACTGCCCACAAAGGGCAGTTTTCCATTAAATGTAACTTGCCTTTCTTTTGAAAGTGTTGTAAGTAGAAAAAAAAGAAAACACTTGTTCTGAGTTAAGAGATGAATGCTTGAATGTGTTTAGTGATGGAGCTGCATTGTGTATTCACATTTATAAATCTTTTTTTTCTAAAGTAGTAAAAGCTAGGACAGAAAGGGATAAAGAATAATAAGAGAATAGGAAAAGTGAAGGCAGTGAAGTTTATTATAAAAGTGAAGTTTATTATTATTATTTTTTTAATGAAATATGTGAACACTTTTTGTTCAGCAAGGGTGCGTTTGACTGATCAAAATTAACATAATGTTATAATGTTACAGATTTTAAATAAATGCTTTAAAAATCTATTTATCAAAGAATCCTGAAATATATATAATATTTATTTGTTACATTGATAAGAAATGTTATTAGAATGATTTCTGAAGGATCATGTGACACTGAAGACTGACTGCTGAATATTCAGTTTTGCCAACACAGGAATAAATTATATTTTAAAATATTCAATAACAAACAATATTACAGTTTTATACTGTATTTTTTATCAAATAAAAGTGGCCTTGATGAGCATAAGAAACTTTTTGAAAAACATTTTAAACAACCTTACTCACCCCAAACTTTTGGTAGTGTAAATATGCATTTTCTAATGGGGTATTATTTTTGTAAGGGCCTGTTTACACCTGGTCACTTCATGCGTTTTCTCTGATCAGATAACAATCAGATTTTTTTCTGACAAAACCAGTCAAAGCAAGTTGCACGGGTATTTTTGTAGCAATAGCCAACAATACATGGTATGGGTCAAAATGATCTATTTTTTTCTTTTATGCCAAAAATCATTAGGATATAAAGTAAAGATCATGTTCCATGAAAATATTTTGTAAATTTCCTTCCGTAAATATTTAAAAACTTAATTTTTAATTAGTAATATCCATTGCTAAGAACTTCATTTGGACAACTTTAAAGGCAATATTCTCAATATTTTGATGTTTTTGCACCCTCAGATTGCAATTTTTTTATTTTTTTTTTTTGACAGTTGTATTTTGTATAGTTGTAATATTGTCCTATCCTAACAAACCATACATGAACTGAAAGCTTATTGATACAGCGTTCAGATGATGTATAAATCTCAATTTCAAAACAATTGACCCTTATGTCTGGTTTTGTGGACCAGGGTCACACATAGTCAATAATGCTCTCTCACATTTATTATTTTGAAGTTTTGATTGGAGTAAAACACATGAAGTGACCAGGTGTAAACAGGCCCTAAGAAATCAGACTTAAAGGAGAAGTCCACTTCCAGAACAACAATTTACAGATAATATACTCACCCTCTTGTCATCCAAGATATTCATGTCTTTCTTTCTGCAGTTTTAAAGGAAATTATGTTTTTTGAGGAAAACATTTCTGCATTTTTCTTCATATAATGAACTGATGTGATGCCCCGATTTCGAGCTTCCAAAATGCAGTTTAAATGCGGCTTCAAACGATCCCAAATGCGGTTGTAAACGATCCCAGCCAAGGAAGAAGGGTCTTAACTAGCGAAACGATCTGTTATTTCCAAAAAAAAATAATACAATTTATATACTTTTTAATGCCAAATGCTCATCTTTTCTGACTCTGCTTAGACTGTTTTTTTCTTGACAGTTAGAGTATGTCGAAGAATTCCCATCTCGTGTTCTCCCTCAACTTCAAATTCGTCATATATCGCTGTTTTACCTTTTTTGTTTAGGGTGTTTGATCTTCTTTGCATGTTCACTTTGCAAAGACTGGGTCGTTACTTCTGCAGCGATCTAGGATGATTTTGAAATGATTTTTGAAATTGAGAGAGAAAATACGATTGGAGTTTTTCGACATACCTTAACCGTCTTGAGCCAGAATACACAGAGTTCAGGGAGAGAAAGGCAAGACGGGCGTTTGAGATTAAAACGTATTTAAATAATAACCGATAGTTTCACTAGATAAGACCCTTCTTCTTCAGCTGGGATCATTTACAACCACATTTGGGATCGTTTGATGCCGCATTTAAACTGCATTTTGGAAGTTCAAACTCGGGGCACCATATCAGTCCATTATATGGAGAAAAATCCTGAAATGTTTTCCTCAAAAACCATCATTTCTTTACGACGGAAGAAATAAAGACATGAACATCTTGGATGGCAAGGAGGTGAGTATATTATATGTGAATCTTTATTTTGGAAGTGGACTTCTCCTTTAAATATCATTGACTTTGGATTTATTCTTAAGTTTTTGTGGTGCAAGTATAACGGTGTCATATTAGCAGTTGTAGGTTAAATTCCACAAACTGAACACATACTGAAGCCACGGTCTCGCTCATTCACCACTGTGCCCATGAGCAAGTTATTCAGTCCCACAATGCTGCAGGGAGGACTGTGTCTGTAATTAGTATTGCTGTGGATGAAAAATGGCAGCGTCAGCAAAATGGCAGGAGCACTGCTGCAGTAAAGTGAGTATGGTTATCTGTACTGGAGCAACCTGTCTGTGTAAAAGATCGAAGCAGAGAGCATTCGCCAAATTAGATTGAACACACAGAGCTTCAAAACTACATTTTGATGTCTCCTGCTCTGGACTTGTTTGCATTCACATAGGATTAATGAAAGAATTTACTTCTGATTCAATTATTAGTCTTAGTTTATAGACTTTCCCCTGACAACTTAATGCATTACTCGTCCACTTTCACATCCAAGCGAAGAGGAATGTTCCTTATTCAGCCTTTAACGACTTAAAGAGCGATTGATAGGAATTTGATTCAGATGCAGGTACAATATGGGCCGTTCTAATGAGCGTTATTGGAATCTGAAGGCTGCGCTGTAGACTTCAGGAGCAGTATAATAGAGCCGGCTGCTGCCGGTAATGAGATGCCTCTCCCAGCTCCCCTAATTGCTGCCCGGCCCCTGGACTGCTCATCAGAGAGAGCCTAATTGGCCATCACTGCCCATGCAGGCACAGGACTAGGTGAGAACACCATCCGTCCTTCTTCTAGACGGGAAAAGAGAATATTTAAAGTCATACATTCATTTATGCTACAGCGCATAATGAACGTCACAATTTCGGATGCCTTGATGTGTTTGTGTGTGCGAGTGTGTCTCATATGTTAACTGCAGCTTGTACATGGATGGCAACACCAAGGTCAAGAATTTAATACACAAATAGGACACTGAATGTTTGGAATGGAATAATAGCTACTGTTTGTAGTATACATTAAAGAAGAAGTCCACTTCCAGAACAACAATTTACAGATTAGGTACTCGTCATCCAAGATGTTCATGTCTTTCTTTCTTCAGTTGTAAAGAAATTGTTTTTTGAGGAAAACATTTCAGGATTTTTCTCTATATAATGGACTGATATGGTGCCCCGAGTTTGAACTTCCAAATTGCAGTTTAAATGCGGCTTCAGACAATCCTAAATGCAGTTGTAAACGATCCCAGTCGAGGAAGAAGGGACATGAGATGGGAGTTTTCCGACATACCCTAACTGTCGTGAACCGGAAAAAAAACAGAGGTCCGGAAGAGCAAGACAAGATGAGCGTTTGACATTAAAAAGTATATAAATTGTATTAAAATATGAAAATAACCAATCGTTTCACTAGACAAGACCCTTTTTCCTCGGCTGGGATCGTTTACAACCGCATTTGGGATTGTTTTTATCGACCGGATTTAAACTGCATTTTGGAAGTTCAAACTCGGGGCACCATATCAGTCCATTATATGGAGAAAAATGCTGAAATGTTTTCCTCAAAAAACATAATTTCTTTACGACTGAAGAAAGAAAGACATGAACACCTTGGATGACAAGGGGGTGAGTACATTATCTGTAAATTGCTGTTCTGGAAGTGGACTTCTCCTTTAAATACTACGTGAAACAGTATATGCTATAAATCTTATCTGTGCAATTTTTACCACTCACGTCTAGTTATTTTGCTATTTTGTGTGAAAATGTCTAAAATGTGCGGTTTAGTCAGATAATGAGTTCATAAAATGATTTTAAAAGAACAGTGATAGTATTTTAAATTCATTTGTCACATTGTAAATGGAAGATTAAGTCAACCCCATTACATTAAATGATATGAAATTATATGCAATCTACTCTATACTGAAATTATATTAAATATTATATGTGAACCTGGACCACAAAACCAGTCTTAAGTCTCTGGGGTATATTTGTAGCAATAGCCAAAAATACATTGTATGGGTCAAAATTATCGATTTTTCTTTTATGCCAAAAATCATTAGGATATTAAGTAAAGATCATGTTCCATGAAGATATTTTGTAAATTTCCTACTGTAAATATATCAAAACTTAATTTGGACAACTTTAAATTTTAGATTTGTTTTTGCACCCTCAGATTCCAGATTTTCAAATAGTTGTATCTCAGCCAAATATTGTCCTATCCTAACAAAACCATACATCAATAGAAAGCTTATTTATTCAGATTTCGGCTTATGTATCAATCTTAGTTTCACAAAATTGACCCTTATGACTGATTTTGTGGTCCAGGGTCACATATACTGTATATTATCAAATGCTGTGAGTGATCTGAACCTTCAATGCATATCGTATGCATATAGTATGTCATCATTGTTTACGTTGTTCCTGATTTATCAAAAATATTCATGTGTGATATTTGCCTGCTGGTTATTTTTCCTGAAAATGTTTCCTTTTCATTTGGCATTTGCATTATCTTGCATTGATAACAAGCCTCCACAAGCTTTCATACAGCTTGCGGTTGCCAGATGTCAAGAGTTTAAATCCCCTAACCAAAGCTTGTCTTTTTGATGAATACAGTTTCTGTTCAGTGGTTTACTAATCTTCCCAACATGGCAACCATGTGCATGTGCTCTCGCTACATTAAAGAAAAAGCATTGATGAGCTGAAAATACAGACAAACATGTTGGTTGGAGTTTTCTTTCACGCAGCAAAAAATCTGCAAGCAAACCATAAAAATTGACGTTTTCTGGATAATAATTCTGATAAAATAAAAATGACAGTAGTCATATATTTTTTTTCCTAAAATTAATTTAACCCTTATCGCATAGCCTTGTAATATTGTATGTGGAATAGAAACTAGGAATGTAGATAATATGCACCACTGATAAAACTGTAGCTTTAAAGCATCTGCCAAATAAATAAAGACTTTTCATGGTTATTTGAGATGTTTATGTTCTGAATTTAAGTTTTCTAGTAGAAGTGGGATTTTGTGGACCAGGAGTGCAAAATTTCAAAGTAAACCAATTTATAATCTTTCACCGCAGGAACAGGTAAATAAATACCCAAGTGTTAATGGTTTGAAATTATGAGGCTTCCACAGCTAGTCAGATATTCTGTAAAGTCTGCAGAAATGAATGCAGGGTTCTTGTGGTTTCAGCGGGCTTCATGCATTTCCATTAAATTACCTCAGTCTTATTTCGCTAATGCATGCTTTGTACATGAACAGACCAATTAATTTGTGCTCGGACACACAAACATGTGTGCGTGTGTAGGTCAGCTGTAAGGACCAGCGAGTCCTTGGAAAAGTTGCGTCAGCTCAGCGAGAGAAAAGAGGCCCGTAATGTGATATTGATTGATGCTTAAATCAGTTTGATAACAGCTTTGTCAAATCAGCTGTTTTAACAATCAGATTAAAGCTTTTAGCGTCATCGATTGGATAATTTCGAACCTGAAAGATGACAGTCCCGGAGTAACGCTCGTCATCTTAAAATCAGCCATGCGTCAAAATAAAAGCGGTTACGAGATCGCATTAGTCCACTGTCAGCATGTCTGAAAACGTGTTTTGAAAGACGAATAAATGGATTGTAATTGAAGGTAACAAGGCCACAGTAAAAAAGAGCTGCCTGGAGAAAATAGCAGTTACTGCATTTTGAAGAAAATCATATTGCAGACTTTGTCAAGGAGTTCCTTAAATAAGCAGAATGGATTCTAGATAGCGTATCATTTCGGCTTGGGGTGGTGCTAACCTTATGTTTATGAATTGAGACTGAAGGTTCATGCTCAAGTAGAGGTGACCCAGGAACTGGAGAGCTACTGAGATTGCAGTCCTGCTCAATAAGCACTGTGCCCTTCAGCAAGGCCCTTGGCCTGGGTCACTCAGGATGAAAAGTGTCTGCTATATGCCGAGTGACTGAATGACTAAGCTTCTGTTCTATCAATCAGCACAGCCTACAGAACCGCAGAGGACCGAGGTGCTTAACCCTGCATGCATTTTGAGTTTTAAGTTCCTCTCTCAAAAAGGAAATTTCACTTTATGACCAAGTCGAGTGGGTAAAGATGTGAGCTGATGGCACCGCTGTGCCTATGGCAGACTACTGACCTCAGAGCTGAGAGAAGTGCATGCAGTGAATGTGCTGTAAGTAGGAGTGGGAATTGTAAAGAATTTAATGATTCTGGTTTTGATTGCAGTTCCACTTAATGTTTCTGGCTATGTGATTTTTTTTTTTTTGTTAAGCATTTAAAGGGATAGTTCACCGAAAAATGAACATGAAAATTCTATCATGAATTTCTCACCCTCATGTCATTCTAAACCCGTAAGACCTTCGTTCATCTTCAGAACACAAATTAAGATATTTTTGATAAAATGCAAGAGCTTTCTGACCCTGCGTAGACAGCAACACAACTGATGTTCAAGGTTTCCTTTGTGCACAAAAAGTATTCTCACACTTTCATAAAATTAAGGTTGAACCACTGATGTCACGTGGACTATTTTAACAATGTCCTTACTACCTTTCTTAGCCTTGAACGTGGTAGTACCATTGCTGTCTGTACAGGGTCAGAAAGCTCTTGGATTTTATTACAAATATCTTAAAACAACTATTAATGGCAGAATTTTCATTTTTGGGTGAACTATCCCTTTAAAAAATCTCCTAATAATTGGTTCTGACTAATTAAAAATACTAAAACAAAATATTTTTGCACTATAAAAATGCTAAACATTTCAATTTGCAAAATAAATACATTTTAATATATATTTTAATACAAGTGTAAATAAAACCATATAGGACAAAGTCCAAGATCTGGCTAGAAATATGAAACAAAAATGAAAATATGTTTAATCACAATAATAAATTCAAGTGATAAACAAAATAATACATGTACAAATTGGAGGAAAATGGTGCCAAGATGAAGAAAAGTACATCTTAAGCAACTGTTACCTTTTTCTACCTGATTTAACTCTTAAGTTTTGTTCTGTATCCTAATGTATTTAGACTGATGATCTGATATTATTCACTTCTCAATAAAATCAGTTAATATTCTTAAAATTGCCTACAAAGATTGAAATTTGCAATTTTATTTGCAACAGTTTGTAGCGATTTAAATGCTAGAAAAGTGCATTATAAATAAAATGTATTTTTTATTATTAATAATAATTAGTGCTGTCAGTCGTACAGTCAGTATTGCAATCATCTCACATTTCTTCAAATGAATGTAGAAACATTATAAAGACAGTATATTTTTAATATTTGTCATTAATGACAACATAATAATGATACCAATGATACCAATACTACTGACGTCTTTAGGAAATTCTTTTTTCCTAATATTTAGCTATTAACTATAACCATTCAACATAACTGAGAGCTATTAATTTTAACTTTTATTAGACTCTAAAAAATAGCAACTTATAATTTAATTGAACTGCACATAAACCCATTACTTACCTGTGCCTTTCAGCGAGTAGGAAATATAAAGAAAGTTATCAAACACTATTTTTTTCAGTGCATTCAGTGCATCCCTAGTGCTGCACAAAAACATTTAGCCATACTTGAAAACACATAGTGGGTTCGTTCAAATTTACTTTTAGAACGACATTTATATTATACGATTATACGTTTTACACAATTAAAAATATGCATCATTAACCAAATCATGGCAAATAGTCACATATTCAGTAAAAGGCTAATATTGAATAAAATTTCATGTTCTTTGCAGATAATTCATTACGACGACATAAAATACTGTTATTAAATGTACAGGTAAGTTAATAAAAAAGTAATGCATTACCTCATTCGTGAACATGAGTTGTGAAAACGACATCTCCCATGCTCCGTCATTGTGTCATCGAGCTTTGCCTCTGTTATTGTTTTGAAAATGCGACCTCTTGTGGCAAAAACTTACAAACTGTGCCTTTAAATATAGATAAATTGAAGAAAATATGTAAGTTATTTATTTTATTTTCGTTCTTTGATTTAACAGACATCACAGCAGCTTGGTTATTAGCTTATTTGGCTGTTATTACTTGAAGAGCTGTCGCTGCTGAACGTGATGCGGATCTGACACGCATGCTTGTTGTTTAATTGCGCTTTAATTCTGAAATATGAAATGATACAGGCTACAGCGCGTGCCACCATATTTGTGCGTGCAAGTGAAGAACACACTAAAAGCACAGTATAATGGCTGACAGGACAGGTAAATTAGTTTTTACTGACATATGACCTAAAAACATCCCATCTGACCGCAGTTCACTATTATTCTACTGAATCTCCCTTGTCACCTATACCTTTTTTCATGCTTATTTGACTAGCACCTGTTGCTGAGGTGAAGTGGAATGTGCATCTGAAAAGTCTCCAGTTTGATGTGTTCGTAAAGACATTCTGCGTCTAAATAAATGCAATTTGTGTCAAGAAAAAAGAGACCGAAGCAGCAGTTGTGAGTGGGGTGGCCAACCCTAGCCTCGCCACTGCATTAAATATATGGAAAAATTAATCGTCTGCATTAACGCACTAATTTTGACAGCTCTAATAATATAGATATTACCACATGAAGCACATTTTAGGGTAACTAATCTAGAATGCTTGAGTCATGAGACTGAATCAAACCAAAAACTCTAATTCTTTTTTACTTGCAGATAGATTTGTGTGTGTGTGTGTACAGCTGCAATGCGACTGTAAAATGCATACTCTTTTTGTTGTCTTTTTAGTTCATGGTGCCTAGTCTTTTTCAATGCATTCAATTTACAATGCAAACTTTGTTTTGTGCAGCCGTAGAGGTGAAGGACTGTTAGAGTATTTTAAAGTAACCTAATGTCCTGAAAATCATTTGATTCCACTATTTCTTATTCATTTATTTGAGTGCTCAACCTTGGCTTTATTTTGCCAATTGAGCCAATTGAGAAGTAATAAAAATAATAGCTTCATGTTCAGTGAAATGTATTATACCGCTACTACAGTGCGTATTTAATGATTTCATAAGTTAAGATTAAACCTAGATGGTGTGGGAGAATCTTATCATATATATGTATAAAGAGCAGCGACTGCATTTACAACCTTATCCTCATCCTGAGGGCTCGTCTCACAGCTTGAGAAGGTGAATGAACGTGGCTATTGAGGATTCCTCCCCCTTCGAGGTCACTTTATGGCCCATCAGGCTCAGAGTGCTGCAGAGCCCAGCATGGGGTCCCTAACGCCATCGTCACTTCTTCTCTACTTCCCTGATCTCTTAGCAACACCACCTCCACCTCTCTCATCATTTGCTTGCGCTCTGCTCACTCACTCACTCACTCACTCTCTCTCAGAGAAACTCTGTGTTCTTGCCAAATCCATCTGGTTTGGATGAGGGCAGACTGAGTGAATCTGGAGAGTCCTACTGTGTGACCCAGGTTCAGCTTCTTGTCCTCTCCATTGGAGGGTGGAAGGAGGTCTACTGGCTGTCCTCCATGCTCCTTTCATTAACTCTGGGAAATATTGTCAAAGCACTTGATTGTTTTTTTTGTTTTTTTTTTCTAGCCAAAGCAAGCCTCTTATAAGGCAAGTCAGTTCACTTGGAGACCATCTTGGCAACACCTCCAGGCAGCTCTTTTCTAGGCAATAGGCATACAAGTACAGCTCCTGTGTACTAAAATGGAGATTATCAGAAATTTTTATATTAGCTCTAAAATCTCTCACAGTGCTACTGTAAATTACAATTTGTAAATTACAAATTTATACATTATTATTAAATCATCATCATCATTAGTAGTAGTAGTAGTAGTAGTATTGTTGTTGTTGTTGTTGTTGTTTGTAGTTATGAACAGGTGTTTCCAATTTGCAAATTTGTTTTTATTTTATTATTTTATTACTTTATTTTTTGTTTACTAATTACAGTGTATGTATTATTGTATTGTTTTATTATATTATTTTAGTCGTTTTTAGCAATGTTTTTTTTTTTTATTTGCATTTATTTATTCATTTAT
This sequence comes from Labeo rohita, assembly GCF_022985175.1. Taxonomy (NCBI): domain Eukaryota; kingdom Metazoa; phylum Chordata; class Actinopteri; order Cypriniformes; family Cyprinidae; genus Labeo; species Labeo rohita. The sequence continues at coordinate 19,353,256 of NC_066882.1, read as the reverse complement.
TGTGCATTTATTTACTGTGCATAATTTTGCACACAAGATTTATCCACCTCAAGTCAAAGTATACATTTTATTTTATTTTATTTTATTTTATTTTATTTATTTTATTTTATTTTATTTTATTTTATTTTATTTTATTTTATTTTATTTTATTTTATTTTAGTTTAGTTTAGTTTATTTTATTTTATTTCTTATTTTTTTGGATGCACATTTTGAAATATTATTTGCATTTTGGTGTTTCCATACAGATTTTTTTTATGCAGTATCCTAAAAAAAACTGGTCATTAAATACAGTATATGTATTATTGGATTGTTTCATATATTATTTTAGTTGTTTTTAGTTATTTTAATACTGTAGCTATGTTTTTGTCCTAGTTGAAAAATATATTAATAGTATTAATAGCTATATTGCTGTTATTTTTATTTTTGTCTTTCTATATTTATCCATTTATTTATTTATTGTGCATGTATTTATTATTGTGCATAATTTTAGTTAAACAAAATGTATCCACCTCAAGCCAAAGTATACATTTTATTTTTATTTTTTTTTATTATTTTATTTTAGATGCACATTTTGAAATATTGTGCTTGCGTCTTTGTGTTTCCATCCAGATTATTTTAAAGCAGTATCCTAAAAAACGTGTTTTATTAATTACAGTTTATGTATTATTGTATTGTTAATTGTATTATTTTAGTTGTTTTGTTTTATACTGTAGCTATGTTTTCATCCAGGTTGAAAAATATCTTAATATTAATAATATTGACAGCTATATTGCAGTTTATTTATTTATTTATGTTTATTTCTTTATTTATTGTGCATTTATTTACTGTATATGTATTTATTATTGTGCATAATTCTAGTTTGCACTCAAGATTTATCCACCTCAAGCCTATCTATACAAGTATTCATTCATTCATTCATTCATTCATGATGCACATTTTGAAATATTACACTTGTATGTGTTTCCATCCAGATTCTTTTAATGCAGTTTCATAGAAATGTGAACAGACATCTAATAAAGGAAGCGATATTAAGCAATAATAACTATCCACTTTATTAACTAGATACCCATATTGAGTGCCTATTCATTTTTCTTTATGGTTTTATATATGTCATGTGCCTGGTCTTTGTCTTCTGTATTCGTGTTTAAGGACTTTTATTTTGTAGTTTTTGTGTCTTATTGTTCCCTGCTTCCCTGTACCTCTGTTCCCTTGTTTGTTGCCATGGATTTTCATTGAACCACACCCACTCCCTCATCAGTTACCCCGGTTACCAATTAGATCATTACCTCACCCTGTGTATAAATAGTCCTTGTCTTTCCCCTGTATTTTGTCAGTTGTTTAATGTCTGTGATGGTTGCTCCCTGTTCTTGCCTGGATTCTAAGGGTTCCCCGTTCTGGATAATTTGTTGTTTTCTTTGGATGTACAATAAACTCTTGCACATAGATCCTCGTCTCATCTCCGCTTCGTTACAGAACAACTGACCAACTATGGATCTAGCAGGAGTTTATCGCGACCCTCTGAGCACTCTTTGCTCAATTTTTCAAAACGGCCGACCGATCGAATATTATGTGGAGGAGTTCCTTTATTACAGCCAGCTAGTGCCTGGAGATGACACCAAAATAAAGGACTGTTTCTGGAGTGGACTCGATCCAGAGGTTAGTTTAAACTTACCGGATGAGGACCCCAGCTGGACCCTGTCACAGTATATAGACTTTGTTTTGCTGTTCTGTGAATCCCCTTTTTCTGTTAAGGAAGTAGAAAGGGTAATTCACAGCATGGTCGCCACTCCTGAGTCTCCTTGCAAGATGGCCGCCAGCCCAGACCCACTGCACAAGATGGCCGCCACGCCAGAGCCAGTCGCAAAGATGGCCGCCACGCCAGAGCCTGTCGCAAAGATGGCCGCCACGCCAGAGCCTGTCGCAAAGATGGCCGCCACGCCAGAGCCTGTCGCAAAGATGGCCGCCCCGCCAGAGCCTGTCGCAAAGATGGCCGCCCGCCAGAGCCAGTCGCAAAGATGGCCGCCCGCCAGAGCCAGTCGCAAAGATGGCCGCCACGCCAGAGCCAGTCGCAAAGATGGCCGCCACGCCAGAGCCTGTCGCAAAGATGGCCGCCACGCCAGAGCCTGTCGCAAAGATGGCCGCCACGCCAGAGCCTGTCGCAAAGATGGCCGCCACGCCAGAGCCTGATGGCGCAAAGATGGCCGCCACGCCAAAGCCAGTCCACAAGATGGTCGCTGTCTCCAAGTCACGCCACATGATGACCCACGTGTTGGACTCACCCCTAATGGCTGTACGGACAGCTAAGATGGCGCTCCCTCTTGTTGCGGCAGCTACCCCTGATTCAAGTCAAGCTACAGGGCCGAGTCAAGCTACAGCAGCTGTTCCCCACGAGTCAAGCCAAGTCAATGTTGTTCCCGAGTCAAGCCATGTTGTTCCCGAGTCAAGCCATGTTGTTCCCGAGTCAAGCCATGTTGTTCCCGAGTCAAGCCATGTTGTTCCCGAGTCAAGCCATGTTGTTCCCGAGTCAAGCCATGTTGTTCCCGAGTCAAGCCATGTTGTTCCCGAGTCAAGCCACGTTACAGCAGATCTTCACAAGCCAAGTGACGTTATCGCTGCTGCTCTTCCCTTAATGGCAGTGGCCATGTGGTGTGTGTGGGCTACACACTGTGCTCCTGAGGTCACGCCTGTTCACAGGTCAGCCTCTGAGCTCTCGTCTGATCACAAGCCTGCACCAGAGCTCTCGTCTGGTCTCAAGTCTGCCCCAGAGGCCCCGTCTGGTCTCAAGTCTGCTCCAGAGGCCTTCCCCGTCGGAGAAGCTGCGCCAATGCCTCCAGAGGTGTCGGCGCCAGCCGTAGAACCTCTTACGGAGGGGGCGTTAACCACCAAACTCTCTGCTTCTCCCTTTTCCCTGTCTACATCCTCTGTCACTGTTCTCCCCAGGTCCCAGTCGATGACGCAGCCTCCTGTTCCGCCCGGGAGGGCTGCTCCGCCTCCTGTTCCGCCCGGAGGGCTGCTCCGCCTCCTGTTCCGCCCGGAGGGCTGCTCCGCCTCCTGTTCCGCCCGGAGGGCTGCTCCGCCTCCTGTTCCGCCCGGAGGGTTGCTCCGCCTCCTGTTCCGCCCTGGAGGGCTGCTGCGCCTTCTCCCTCTATTCTGTCTGCCTCCTCTGTCCCTGCTCTCCCCAGGTCCCAGAGCGTGATGCAGATTCCTGTTCCGCCCGCAGGGCTGCTGCGCCTCCTGTTCCGCCTCCTGTTCCGCCTGGGAGGGCTGTTGTGCCTCCGGCTCTGCCCTTGGGGGCTCTAGTGTCGCTGGCTCTGCCTCCGGCTCCGACCTGGAGGGCTGTAGCGCCGTCTGTTCTGCCTCCGGCTCCGCCCTGGAGGGCTCTAGTGCCACCTGTTCTGCCTCCGGCTCCGCCCTGGAGGGCTCTAGTGCCACCTGCTCTGCCTCCGGCTCCGCCCTGGAGGGCTCCTGAGCCTCCTGCTCCGCCCTGCTGGGTACCGCCTGCTCCGCCGTGGAGGTCTTCTCTCATGATCTGGTGGTCCTCAGCTCCTCCCATCTGGCCGACTCCACCCTGGCCTCTTGCTCTGCTTCAGTCCCTTGTTTATCTCCCCTTACATGGACCTGGCCCTCCATCCCTTCCCCAGTTCTGCCTGAGCTCCTCCCCCTTCCTGGACTGGTATTTCTGTTTGGAGCGTCTGGAAGCCACTCTTTTGAGGGGGGGGGTTATGTCATGTGCCTGGTCTTTGTCTTCTGTATTCGTGTTTAAGGACTTTTATTTTGTAGTTTTTGTGTCTTATTGTTCCCTGCTTCCCTGTACCTCTGTTCCCTTGTTTGTTGCCATGGATTTTCATTGAACCACACCCACTCCCTCATCAGTTACCCCGGTTACCAATTAGATCATTACCTCACCCTGTGTATAAATAGTCCTTGTCTTTCCCCTGTATTTTGTCAGTTGTTTAATGTCTGTGATGGTTGCTCCCTGTTCTTGCCTGGATTCTAAGGGTTCCCCCGTTCTGGATAATTTGTTGTTTTCTTTGGATGTACAATAAACTCTTGCACATAGATCCTCGTCTCATCTCCGCTTCGTTACAATATAACCATTTCCTCCTCCTATACTCTCTCTGGTTTAACTAAGTTTGTTTTAACAGTATTTTTATTAAGTACGGCATCCACAACTCGAACTGATTATACAAAGGGTGTGATTTTAAGCACTGTGTTGCTGTTTGTACCCCATTGAGATCACAATAAGCTGTAATATTTCACTCTAATTATTAGCTACGAAACATAATAAGCTATAATTATTTCTCTTGGTTTTTAATAGCTATTATCACTCATCAGGTACGCACTTCTAAATGCACGCGTTCGCCTGTTACTCACTTCACAATTCAGCAAACTCCAAACCACCAATGAGACCCCATGTTTACAATTTATCCAATGGGGCCATGCTTGGGTTTGCAAATTTTGATTCCCAACCTAGCAGCCACCACACATCAATTATCACTGAGTGTTTGCGATTGGGCTGAAAAAAGGGACTGTGAAAGCTGGCACAGCCAGCACAGCCTGGCTACACGCCCATCGTACTGACCTATTTTCACGTTCAGCTGTGATTATAACTATCGGAGAGGCCACAAGCTTTCTTTTGTCTTGACGTGCCAGAGTCCCGTGCGCCATACGATACGTGGGTGAGAAAGCATGCGACGCAGAGGAATTCGATTTGTAAGCGTGTTGCACCGTTTTAAAAGTTACAGTGTACGCCGCGCAACCTTCTCGCACAGAAAAGAGACGCTTCCTCTGAGCTCTCGACAGCCAGACTGCTCCCGTTTGAGTAAACAGCTTTGGGGTCCATCTGTGGAATTAAATTTGCAAATGAGTGTTGCGAGGATCCACTGACACAGAATCGATTTAGCAACATACAGTTGGGGAAAGAAAAGAGTTGTACCTCTCTTTTTTAGCGTTTGTAATTCCCTCGATAATAAGTGACTAAATTGTCAGTGCATCAGATTATCTTCTGAGAGGATCCGGCTAATTCTGAATGAATTATTGAGGGTTTTATTTACTTGCCAGAAATAATCCTGTTTATTTCTACTAGCTTTAGCTCATAAATGCCCGACTAAAAAGCAGGGACAAGCCCTGCGTGATTTCAGAAAAAACGGTTATTGGTGCCAGTTGCATAGACCGGCGAATGGCGTGTCTCTTCGAAAAACTTCGGTCGTTTGCGATACAAATAACAATAATTTCAGAACACCGGACATGAATGTAATCCTATCGCTAATACGGCTGACCGCCATCTGTAGCTGATGAATGCTCATAGATTCGATGTGAAAAGCCATCAGCTGCGAGCAAGCTTATTTAAAGACCTTTGTTTGCGGCAGATGCTACATCAAGAGCCATTATGATGAATGCGAACGTGAGCGATCCCGGCTTGGGTTTATCCAATCAGTGTTAGGCAGAAGTAGTTTAGCACATCATCTTGCTTTCAGAAACGTCTGTTTATCCGCAGAATGGAATCAGCCGCTATTTTTCCACGCTGGCGTCTGTGCAGGTGCTCTGAAAGCCAATCGTTTTGACCGAATCAAGTATAATCGAGCTGTCGGTGAGGCCTGTGCTCTGTCACACACATCATTCTGGGCACATTAGTTCTGAGTGTGGCGCGGTCTCACATTAATGGAGTGGAAAGGAGAGCGTAATTGAATTTCTCCAATGTATGAAATCGTGAGCCACGCTAACGTTTAATTCATAGCTTGTGTCATTGTTTTAGAATAAGAAGAAATCATAAAGCGCTCGGTATAATTCAGGATGTCCTTGTTTCAGGTCTATTGTTAATGTTTTGAAGCCCATGCGTTGACTTTAGAAATACTGCCGCCATCGTCTTTTGGCTGGTTTTAGAAGGCTTTTAGGGGAACTTTCCAATGGGTATACTAGCATTTACCATTGTCTGTCTAAGTCCATGTACACCAATACATCACTTTATCAGTATACTCAATGTACATATATTTTCTGCTAAAAAATATATTTAATAAATAACCAGGTTTGTTTCACAGGTTAAACAATGTTAAAAAAAAAATAATCTTGAATTGAATGTGTTTTTGAGCAGAAAGCAGTTATTTTGGTATTATTTATATACTATTATAATATTTTTTTTGTTTTTTTAATTAACTTTTATATTTTCAGTTCATTTTTTTAGCTGTAATTTATAATTCATTTCAGTATTAGTCATTTTCAACTTAAAGCATTTTATTTCAGTTAGTTGCCAAAGCAATATCAAAAAAATGTATTATGACTTCTCGCAATTCTGACTTTTTTCTCACAATTGTGTGATTTAAACTCGCAATTACAAGTTATAAAGTCAGAAACTCACAATTTAGATTTGCATGATATAAACACAGTTGCAAGAAATAAAGTCAGAATTGCGAGATAAAAACTAAATTCTGATGTGAGTTTGTATCTCGTAATTGTGACTTTATAACTCGCAGTTGTGAGGTTATATCTTACTTCTGAGGAAAAAAGTCAGAATTGTGAGATATAAAGTCACAATTCTGACTTTTTCGTCTTTATTTCTCAGTTTATATTTCGCAATTCTGAGAAAAGTCACAACTGCAAGATATAAACTAAATTCTGAGAAAAAAAGTCAGAAATGTGACTTTATATCTCCCAATTCTAACTTTATTTTTCAGAACTGCAACTTTTTTTCTCAGAATTGTGGTTATGTTTTGCAATTTTGACTTTATAACTTGCAATTGCGAGTTTATACCACATAATTCTGACTTCATTTCTCAGAATTCCAAATTTATATCTCACAATTCTGACTTTATAACTCACAGTTATGAGGTTGTATCTCACTTCTGAGAAAAAAAGTCAGAATTGCAAGATATAAACTAGGAATTTTGAGAAATTAAGTCAGAATTATGTGGTATAAACTTTTTTTTTTTTAATTGTGAGAGATAAACTCTCAGTTGCAAGTTATAAAGTCCAATTTGGAAAGAGGAAAAAGACTATGTTCTCCGAATTGCTAGTTTGTTTTTCACAATTCTGACTTAACTTGCAATTGCGTCTTTATTCCTCTTTTTGTATCTCACAATTCTGAGAAAAAAGAGTCCGAATTTTGAGAAAAAAGTCAGAATTGCGAGATAAATAGTTGCAATCAAGTTTTTTGTTCAGTGGTGGAAAAGGACTTCCATAGTTTTTCACCCTAGTTTTTAAATATAATTTTATTATGCCTATTTTGTGAGTATTTTATTTTCTTTCAGCTTTATTTTTACTTAATAGCCTAATTTTTAGTTTTAGTTAACAATAGCAACCCTAGCAGCAAGTAAATGTGCAAGCCTTTCATAGTGAGACCAACCAGAAGCTGTATTCAAGTTGTTTTTTCACTTGTTCAGCTACAAAATATGAGCCAGAGAACTATAGAGCAAAATAAACGTTTAATATGTTCATTGAGGTGATCCTTACTCGCCGACTACACAAAAGTGAATGCACCTCACTGATTATTAAGTGCATTTTGTGACTGCAAATCAATACGCACAGTCAGCAAGTGAATGATGCTCCACTATTGAGGAGGACGAAGAGAACGAATCTAGACAGCAATTTGAAACTGTCAATTGTAGCGTTACTTTGGGCGGTCTATTTGTTTTTTTCTGCTCGTCTAGGATGCTAAATATGTTGTCCAGCTGACAGGCCATTTACACAAGTGTTTAGTCAGTTTATCCAGACTTAAAAGATGTTGTTTAATCCATGATGACAGAGAATGAAACAATTGGGATTTGGTGTTTTATTGTGGTTTAGTTTTAAGTTAGTGTTTATACATTTCGCAGATGCTTTTTTTTTTTGCAAAGCAACTTTTTGCAGTCCCAAGGGAGTTGAACCCCTGACCTTGGCATTACAACCACCAAATACTGTCTGTTCATGAGGAATGCATGTACATTTTTTAAGCATTGTGATTTGATTTGACATCCGTAGCTTGGGTTAAGGGCCAGTTTGCACACATCTGCTACAGAAACGGTCATATTCGACACTATCAAAAAGAACACTAACAGGAAATGGAGGACTATTATTCATTGTGGCAGATGGAGTTGGGACATGGCCGAATGTTCAATGGTGTTTCCTACAGTTATTTGGCCCTCACTCAAAATGTCAGCTGTAGACCGTAGATTACCAGGGCCATGACTTCAGAATGTGGGGATATTTGAGAGCATGATGAAAAGTGGTAAAAGACAAGAGCTGTGTAAACAAACACTGGTTCATGGTTTGTTCAATGTCACACTGAAATACCACCACTGGAAGAATTTCTGTCAATTTAATATGGTTTTAGAAGTGTTTTTTTAAATAGGTGGAATGTCTTGCTTTCCAGAAAGTGATACAGTACAAACCAGGGCTGTGAACTGATTCAAGGAACGAAAACAAAAACCGCAAACGAACTAAATGTTGACAGGAACAGAACCAGAAACATATAGTTCCGAACAGAATCAAATATTTGAAATGTTGACGATAACCGGTTAATAACGTTATTTTAATCATTCCATTTAATATTTTAAATTTGCTGTCAGCCAATCACGAATTCAAGTAGTATGGCCTTACGCAGCCCTGGTGGGGAAAAAAACAGCATATGCTGGGTTAGGTATGTTTTGATGCTGGTTTAAGCTGGTCCTTTGCTGGTTTATGCTGGTCATGTTGCAGGTCAAGGACTGGCATAAACCAGCAAAGGACCAGCATAAACCAGCAAAGGACCAGCTTAAACACACACACTGTAAAAAATAAAAAACACAATTTGTTGAGTCAGCTTAAAATAATTTGTTACCCTGCTGCCTTAAAATTTTAAGTTCAGTCAACTAAAATAAGTTTATTCAACATGAAATGTTAAGTTGTACTAAGTGACAACTTAGATATTTGTGTATTTGTGTATTGTGTGTATTTGCTAAACTTAACAGATGGGTAAGTAACCCAGCTGCCTTAAAATTTTAAGTTGATTCAACTCAAATATCTAAGTTGTCACTTAGTGTAATTTAACATTTCAAGATGAATAAACTTTTTTTGAGTTGACTGAATTTAAAATTTTAAGGCAGCCAGGTTACAAATTATTTTAAGTTGACTCAACAAATTGTTTTGTACAGTGTAGCCTTAGCTTTAGAGGATTTGTTGTGGAGAGAAGGAAACTCATAACTGTTTATAATGTTTGTAAACATTTTGCTTCACTGGCATTTTAGCCTACACTATTTCTGAAATAAAATGTGACGTGAGCCTACGCGACTTGTTTTTTTTTTTTTTAAACAGTTTTATATGAGTAGCGTTTTTTCAACAATGCAGCAAACATTTTTAAATCTCTTTAAAAAATACTTGAATGTCTTTAAAGCGTTTGTTTAGTTGTTTAGTAGCCTACGTTTGGCCAAAATCTAGAAAAGATGATGCTGTACTGGCTGTGACTAAAGCATACCAGATCTCTTCCTGTTTTTCTTCGTCTTTTTCATAGCGTTAAAATATCGATTCTGCTCGGAGTGACCCGATTGAATTTTTTTCCCATTTTCAAGCCCTGGTACAAACCCTTGTCATGAATAATTGAGAAGCTATTGCATGAGCTGTGATGTTCAAGACATGAGAAGTTAAATATGGTTGTAATTATCAGTTTAGTATAAATTATACTTTTTTCCTATGTTGTGTCAGTCTGAATTGAATATGATGAAATAAGACTTTGTACTGCAAAGGAATGGCAAAAAAATGTCTTTCTATCACGTTTTTCTCATGTTCTTCATGCAAAAACAAGCACGACACAGACAGTGTAGTCTGATGCACAAACAAATAATTGTCAATATTTTTAATAAATCTTTCAGCAAAGAATCCCAAATTGACAACTTGGTGTGGATTGAATCAGTCTGACGAATTTTCAGTGAATAAACTCACTGAAAAAAAAAATAAATAAATATCGTAAATTAAAAAAAAATAACTGTATGGCTGTATGGACATGCTAAAAATATAAAACTAAATATATATATATATATATATATATTTATTTATTTATTTATTTTTTTTTATTTTTTTTCTCTAGGGAGTTTTTATTGTCATATTTGCATTGTAATATTGTAATATTGTATTGTAATATTTTACAGTGATATTTTTTTTTACAAGTTTTTCTAGTTTATTTCTAATTGTTGATTACCTAGCACTAGTGTTTTTGTTTTCCATTCTTTAGAGAGCATAGTCCCTCTTCCATTTACCATTGAAGGTTGTCCTCAAAGCGGGCAAATTGCTAAAGTTCAGATTCAACTGAGTGTCTAGCACCAAACAGCAATGAAAGAAAATGGCTGCCAGGAGCAATGGAATCCAATGAAAGTCTGTCGTTTTTGAGCAGTCACTGTAGTTTCAATACAGAACATGCCCAGAGTCCTGCGTTGTCGATATTGTCTCGGGCAGGCAATAGATAAGCGTCTGCTACGACAAACGGGGCTGCTCATCGGCTGCCGTGTCCCCGGGCGGCTGCCTCTTTTTGGGCACGGGTGAGTAATGCGCCACACTTGTTCTCATTGCGGTAGATTACTTACTTATTGATTGAAGCCCGGCATTGCACAGATGGATGCCCTTAGAGTGTGACAAACACTTTAACCACCATGGAACCTAATGCACCATAATGTGACTCAGGGTGGGTGTTAAATAATGTCCCGTCTCTAATTCACCCAAATTCCCCGCCTGTGCTGAGAAAGGGATCCATCTTGATTGGTTGTCTGCGGGTCAGAGATGTATGGCCGCAATTACACCCAGCCGCATGTTGTCTAGCTTTGGACACGCAACAAATCGCGTGAAGGGGTTTAAGTACACTTTCCCGTTCTCTACCTTCTTGACAGTTAAAAGGAGCAATGAATCCCCTCCTGATCAAGTTGAAGCAGTTGATGAAGAGACGAGTCTCTTCTCCTCCTGCTCATCACTGTCACTTAAGGAGCTTTGAAGAAGAAGGCTTCCCACACACGCGGCGAGAAACCACGGGATACCGTGACGGGATTTTGTACAATTGCACAAATCACGGGCAACAATGTTTACTCAGTCCTTTGTCTTCTCTTGCGGAGAGGTGGTGTCATGCATAATAAGCTCAGATTTGCATATCGCATTGATCCAGTGCTGTGTGCGAGCTTTATGTGCGGTGATAAACGCCAGATGTTTCCGAAATCCTCGAAAAGAACTTGGCCCAGGCTCCTTGCAAGCACGCTAACAAGTTACCTTGGGCCAGCTAACTCAACAAGGTGTGAAATCTTAGAATAGCCTAGCCCAAAGGAACATTCGCATGGCTTTTGCTCGACAGCTATTTTGTTTGTGGAGTTTCATTTCGTTATATTGTTGTGCTGTGGGAAAGCTTTTAATTAACTTGATGAAAATTGTTTTAGTATGTGCTTATGTTTTAATAGTAGGTGCATGCTTGCCAAGATCTGCGAGGTCCCTGAGATCCCTCTCTGTTTTTATATATAGCTTAGTTAATGCTCTCATGTTATGTTTTGTCATATATTTAATTTAATAATAATAACAATACAAATAATATTAATATTTGTTCCATGTTTACAAAAAAAAGAAAAAAATGAAAGAAAGAAAGAAAGAAAGAAAGAAAGAAGCTGATACTTTTATTTAGCAAGGATGCAATATATTGATCAAAAGTGAGAGTACACTCTAAAAAATGCTGGATTAAAAACAACCCAACGTGGATTATTTGGCAACCCAGCGCTGGGTAAATATTGGACAGAACACACACTGGGTTATTTTGATCCAGCTGGTTGGGTTAAATGTTTTTACCAAACATGCTGGGTTATTGTTATTTAAGTCAATTATTGTTTAAAAATTATTATATTGCTGGCTTAAAAAAGAATTACTAGAGGCAACAGAAATAATCAAAAGATGAACATTTATTATTAAGCAAGAACACAAGGACAAAATACAAAAAAATTTAATTTATTTGGGTGAATACAGCATAGTTTACAATATTACATACATTTAAACTTGTTTAACAAGCATTTTAGACAACATTTTAGTGTATTCAACCATTCTCTTTAATCGCTTTTTACCAAAATAGTGCTAATTCCTGTGCCGTGTGTCGCTGAAATCTGAGCCGGTGAAGGGCTGCTGTTTGATGGGGGAAGTACGGACTTTAGACCACGGCCTCGTGTTTTACTCAAAGCTGTAAGATGCCGTGACTGGCTCCAAAACCTGCCCATAAACGAATAGTACTGACGTTAGAGAACATATTTTATCATCAAATTAAATTAAACTCGGTACTGTAACAAATAAAATCCATTTATTTTATGGCAAAGGCAAAAGGCGTTTCCATCATGTGAAGTGAACATCTCGTCCTAATGTCGTGTTGCATAAAATAATACAATTTCCAAAACAGTAAAGACTTTATAAATGAAATAAAATGTATACAAACCTTTATTTTGCTTAAGAAGTGCACCAAATTGGCATAGCTGAGAAGCACTCTCTCCTGTAGAGGACTCAAAAAGCTCGCGTTCTGACTGTAACTCAGCAGCTGGGTTGTCAAAGACAGGCTTAATTCAGCAGTTGGGTAGAAAAAACAACCCAGCGTTAAAAATTACCCAGCAGCTTCTTTACAGAAAAACTACCCAGCACCTGCGTAAATAACTCAATAAAATAACCCAACAAGTTGAACCCAGCATTTGGCTTAAAAAAATTACCCAGCATCTGAGAGAAATAAAAAAAAAAAAAAAAAAAAAAAAAAAAAAAAAAAAAAAAATGACCCAATGGGCCGAACCCAGCATTTGGGTAAAAAAAAAACAAAAAAAAAAACAGCATTTTTTAGAGTGTTGCTAAATAATGTTGAAAGAATGTTGCTAATTGAATTTTCTATTCATCCAAAAATTCTGAAATAAAACTATAATGGTTTGTACAAAAATATAGAGCAGCAACATTGATTATAATAAGCATCATTATTAATAATGGAGCAACAATTAATTAGTTATGATTTTTTTTTAAAAATCAGCACCAAATCACCATATGTGACCCTGGACCACAAAACTAGTCCTAAGTCGCTGGGGTATGTTGTTAGCAATAGCCAAAAATACATTGTATGGGTCAAAATTATTGTTTTTTCTTTTATGCCAAAAATCATTAGGAAATTGAGTAAAGATCATGTTCCATGAAGATATTTTGTAAAATTCCTACTGTAAATATATCAAAATTTAATTTTTGATTAGTAATGTGCATTATTAAGAACTTCGTTTGGACAACTTTAAAGGCAATTTTCTCAGTATTTAGATTTTTTTGCAGCCTCAGATTTCTTATGTTCAAATAGTTGTATCTATTGTCCAATACTAACAAACTATACATCAATGGGAAGCTTATTTATGCAGGCTTCAGATGATGTAGAAATCTAAATTTAAAAAAATGGACACTTATGACTGGTTTTGTGGTCCAGGGTCACATATCAGAATGATTTCTGAAGGTTTTTGTGACATAGAAGATGGAAATATTGGCCAATGAAAATTCAGCATTGCGTCACAAAATTAAATTACATTTTCAAATATATATTTAAATCAAAAAGACTTATTTTAAATTGCAATAATATTTTTTGTTTTGCTGTATTTTTGATCAAATAAATGCAGCCTTGATCATATGAGACCAAGTTCAACAGCATTAAAAAGTCTTTATTTCCAAAAACAGATAGAGAGAGAGGGACTTATAAATATGCATATATAGAACATATGGATTTTTCAAACAAATATATATAAAATAAGAGCAAAAAGTCAAACGGCGTGCATTTTTAACGTGTTGTTTGTTTAAAATAAATGAAACAGTAAGTGGGCTTACACTGAATGTGAGCTTATTCAGGTCACTTCTACTAGTTGCTGTTGGGTTTTCTGTGTGAAATACAAAAAAACCACATGCATCCACATGCATATTGATTGTAGTTTATTTTTTTCTGCTTATGAATGCATTGATGAGTTGTATTCTCTGCACATATGCCACCACAGCCTTCAGAGAAGCCACTGGACACTTGTGTTGGCAGACATGAGATCTCCATTGGCCGTTGTCTTTTCAACACAAGATTTAACTGTACGGACAAGCTGTTGATTTCATCAAACTCAGATAGCCTATTATGGTGGTACTTCTGCATTTTGTCACTTAGCCTAGCGCTTAACTTAATAAATGCACTTCCTTTGCCACAGTTTGACATACTGAGAGTTCTTCAGGCAGACTTAGACTTTAAACAGACAGACTCTTCGCTTCTGCTTCCATCTCACTTAGAGCGACTTTGACGATAAACTCCGTATTGTGACTGAAACGAGAACGTTCGCTCATACTACGCTTTCCAACACCTTTGCACCTTCCTTATTTTCTTGTGGAAACTAAAAAAGATAACAACGAATACTTGAGGGAATGAAGTAAAAGTGGAACAGAGATCAAAGAGCTCTCGCTGTCTCTCACGCACGCAGCACGTCGGCGAGAAAGTGCAACCGTGTTGTTGCTCGACTGTGACAGTACTCTGTAGTCACCATTTACCACGTGTCAGAGGTGCCCATCACGCGCTAGTCACGAGTGGCGGAATTTATTTCCAAATGCTTTCGGTAATTACAATATATCTGCGTTTCACCTGCGTTCACCCGTAAGCTGAGACAAAGGCATGTTTATCGCAATCGCAATTACAGGGCCATTTAAACCATGAGAGACGTTTTGTCTTAAACACAGAGGAGAGAATTTCCATAACAAGGCTATCATCACCTCACAAAGGAGTTTGTGTAAAGATGCAGTCGGGGGCCTCGCTCGCTGCAAAAGCCATATTTGAATGCCTAATTCCCAGGGCGGCCGATCTCTCAGCACGTTTACAGATGCGTTTCAATTGTTAAAATATTTATGAGGTGTTCATTAAAGACGTCGTTACCGGAATCCGAATCCAAACACAAACATGCAAGCAGGTAACACAAGAATACTCAACAAAGCCGCCTTGAACTACAGCGTCTGTGGGAGTGTTTAGACGGGGTCTGTAAAACCAAACAACGATTATGTCTCAATCTGACTGCGTACAGGCGTTCAATTTATATAGGTGGGTTGATGACTTACCAGTATTTAACTTTACTTTTTACAAGGCTAAAAGCGCTGTGATATCAGTGGCTGACGCCTACGTGCTGCTTCAGACGAATGTTATCACAAATGTGTGCTTTGTACTGTATAAATATGCAGATTTAAAAGTTTCTTTGCGCTTTACCACGGCAAACTTTCAAATGTGTTCATTGGTTTTGTTTAGGGCCGGAGCTCCTGAGTCAAACGCTTGCGCTTGTAGCTCGTTAAATACAACCCTAAATAGTGGCCGCATAGCAATTTCTGCCCTGAATGCATCGGAGCAGACTTGCCACTCTCCACATCGCATCTTTCATTTTGTCTCCAATTTGCCTTGATAATTTCCTGTGGAAAAACTGACAATTCTCTTGCCTGTGAAAAAGCAGTGCACTGGCCGGTGCAGATTATTTTTTTTTTTTTTTTTTTTTTTTTTTTTTTTGGCAAATAGCAGCTATTTGAAATAAGCATAGGTGGGTTGCTCAGAATGCTACACAGCACTCTGCTAAAGATTGAATAAATGAGTCATTTCTTTCGGGTCCAAATGGGCCCAAATGGATGTGTGTAACCACCTCTTGCAGAAATGATTCTGGGCTTGTTTGTCCCACAGAGGTAATGGCTTAGTCACACAAACAGGCTTCCTTATGGTGTTATTTGGCCCTCCTCAGACATTAACTTGCCACAACAGATTTGTTGTACTCGTAAGAGCTACAAATTTGTGGTTTTGTATAAAGTTGTCAAAAACAACACCATTCGGACATGGTGATGACTTTGTGAAGGTTACGTGAGGTGGTCTTTTTTCGTCTGGGTTTCTAACTTCATTAAGATTGACTAATTTACAGGAATGTCACTGTTGGCTTTTCTCGTATTGATGTGATGCAGATTATATTGGATATTGACTATAAGATCAATCCAGGGTTTGTATTGACTCAAATCAATGTCTTATATGAGGCAAATAAGTCATGCGCATTCCCTTCTGTGTAAGTAACCTTTTTTTTATTTATTCATTTATTTAAAGCCAGGTTGTAATTTGGCCTTTGACCTCTCTGTAACAGCTCTTAATGTTAACATTCATTCCTCCTTCACTTTTGGCTTCTAGCAGGTGCTGAGCCATTCTCATGGGCAGACAGACAGGCAGTTGAAGGCGGTGTTGTGAGAAATATAGCACAGAGGAGCTGCTTGAAAAAAAGTTACTCACGACTCAATTTTGACTTAATTTTCAGTGAGCAGACACAATCTTTTCAAGGGGTCAAGGGATCAAAATTCCCTTGATCTTTTGACAACATTCTGGAAGTTTCAGAATTCGAAACTTTCTCGTTAGTCTTACAACAACTTATATTGAAGCTAGGGCTGCACTATTTAAAGACTATCAAAGACTATTGTCGTGCATTTTGTCAGTAAAGCCGGTTGTGTAATCAGTAGTAAATTTCCAGTGGGTGCTTTCAGATGGAGCAGCATTTAGTACACAGAGCCGTAGTTCACTGAAACTAATATCATGTTTATTATCACAGATGATTTAATCGCGCGATTATGATATTGAAAAAAAAAAAACGTTTGCGATAATAACAGCTGTTTGCGTAGCTTCTCAGTGAACTACGGCTCTGTATAGAAATGCTGCTACATTTGAAAGTATGTGAAAATAGCACATTTAATAACGTTTTTACTTCAAACTCACTTCATAACATCAGTTGAGTGTTTGAAATAAATCCTTCAGTCGTAAAGAAATTATGTTTTTTGAGGAAAACATTTCAGGATTTTTCTCCATATAATGGACTGATACGGTGCCCCGATTTTAAACTTCCAAAGTGCTTTTCAAATACGGCTTCAAACGATCCCAAATGCGGTTTTAAACTATCCCAGCCCAGGCTTAAGACAGTTAGGGTATGTCGAAAAACTCATCATCAAATCATCCTACATCACTGCAGAAGTTCTGACCCATTCTGTGCAAAGTGAACATGCAAAGAAGATCAAACACCCTTAACAAAAAAGGTAAAACAGCGATATAGGACAATTTTGAAGTTGAGGGAGAACACGAGATGGGAGTTTTTTTTGACATGCCCTAACTGTCATGAACTGGAAAAAAACAGAGTTCAGGGAGAGTAAGACAAGATGAGTGTTTGACCATAACCGATCGTTTTGCTAGATAAGACCCTTCTTCCTCAGCTGGGATCGTTTACAACTGCATTTGGGATCGTTTGAAGCCACATTTAAACTGCATTTTGGAAGTTCAAACTCAGGGCACCATATCAGTCCACAATATGGAGAAAAATGCTGAGATGTTTTCCTCAAAAAACATAATTTCTTTACAGCTGAAGAAAGACAGACATGAACATCGTGGATGACAAGGGGGTGAGTACATTATCTGTAAATTTTTGTTCTGGAAGTGGACTCCCCACCAATTTATACGTGTAGCAAGTAAATTACAGCATATTGATTGTCATTTTTATCTTCAAAACTTCAAATTCTATTTTCATCACAGATTTGTAGGACCACACTGATTCAGAAGAGCCGGATATGTTTTTTAACTCCCAATTCTTGAATTTTTACAGTATCTGAGTAATCATTCCTTCCCTGTTTCTTTTTGTTAAAGCCTTCTTATTAACATATATTTTCTTGATTGACAGTTATGGCCTCAAACCTTCAATGCAGAGTGCAGGTAGTTCAGGATGTATTTAGGTTCTTATTGATTGCTAATGGCATGTGATTGAGAATAAATGTCAATTATGATGTCATTCTGGACTCGCTATCTGACGTGGATGTCTAAATGCCACTTAGTATTGACCGAGAGGCTGTTTTCCAGATAAAGGCTTTCATGTTATGGCACTTTAATCCAACCTCCCAGTTCATAGCTGGGGGATTTAGCTCACGTTACATGGATGTAATCAAGAAAAATAATCTAAAATGACTGACATGCCAGCCACATACACACTGTGATGTTTCACAAGTGACAAACGCATTATAATGCAGAAGCAAATCCCCCCGGAGTTATCGTTCCGTTTGTGCGGAATACAGGAATCACTATTGAGATTGCAGTTGTTGATATGCTCATAAGTTTAGTGGTGTGGCATCTCGCAATTGAATAACAAATCGTTTGATGTTTTCAATGAAAGAAATTTGTGTTCTGTCAATAAAAATAAACTGTAATTTAATGATGCTTTGCTTGATTTTATCAGTGTATGGATTGAAAGTGCATCATGACATAAACAGGCTTTGAAGATCTCTGAGTAATATCTTAACAGACGTCAGCAACACATATGCAAGAGTAAACAACGACAGGTTTTGATCATATACATCTGTCAGATTAACAAGCTTACAGGAAACAGAATCAGGCTGTATCAAAGATGCATAAGGGCCTTATGAAATCAGTTTTACTTATTGCAAAATTATGTTTTCATTTTTTGGATGGCATTTTAATGCTTTTATTGTTTTAATAATAGCATAATCTAAACAAATAGCATGTGTAAACAATTTAATTGAAATGGTGAAATGGCAAAATGGAACCATGTATGCGTGATTAAATGTGGTAGTCGTAACTACATCACTCATTCATGCAGAGACATGCAGATTATACAAATGGTAGACCTTTTGCTGATTTATTTATCCAAAATTTGCCAAATCCCATGACATTCCATGTTATACAGTATCCAGTTGAAGTCAAAAGTTTACATACACCTTGCATAATCTGCAAAATGTTATTTTACTGAAATAAGAGGGATCATACAAAATGCATGTTATTTTTATGTAGTACTGACCTGAATAAGATATTTAACATAAAAGATGTTTACATATAATCCACAAGAGAAGAAAATAGTTATAAAATTTATAAAAATGACCCTGTTTAAAAGTTTACATACACTTGATTCTTAATGCTGTGTTGTTATCTGAATGATCCACAGCTGTGTGAAAAACAAATTCTTTGGTTTCTCAGCATTTTTGTGTATTTTAACACTTTCCAACAATGACTATATGATTTTAAGATCCATCTTTTTACACTGAGGACAACTGAGGGACTCATATGCAACTATTACAGAAGATTCAAACACTCACTAATGCTCCAGAAGGAAACACGATGCATTAAGAGCCAGGGTGTGAAAACTTTTGAATTTGAAGATGACGGTAAATTTCACTTATTTTGTCTTTCTGGGAAACATGTAAGTATATTCTGTTGCTTCTGAAGGGCAGTACTAAGTGAATTAAATATGATATTTAAGCAAAATAAGAAAAATGTACACATAATTATTCTGTTCAAAAGTTTTCACACCCTGGCTCTTAATGCATTGTTTTTCCTTCTGAAGCATCAGTAAGCGTTTGAACCTTCTGTAATAGTTGCATAGAGTCCCTCAGTTGTCCTCAGTGTGAAAAGATGGATCTCAAAATCATACAGTTATTGCTGGAAAGGGTTCAAATACACAAAAATGCTGAAAAACCAAAGAATCTGTGGGACCTGAAGGATTTTTCTGAAGAACAGCGGGCAGTTTAGACTCATGAACAACTATCACTAAAAAAAAATCAGCTGTGGATCATTCAGGTAACAGCACACTAATAAGAATCAAGCGTGTATGTAAACTTTTGACTTCAACTGTGTTCCATGTTTATGACCGGATTCCATCCAGGTTTTCCTCATTGCAAAAATCCTAGGGCCCAAGAAGAGGTGCCTTTCAAATTCATGCCAATTATGCATTGCAGTTCTGAAACCCCATCCTGCTGAACCTCATATTCCTTGTCTCTGCAGAAACGTAGGCCCGTGGCTTCACACCAGCTCCTTTAATTTCACCGCTGCCACAGAACAGCCAGGTGGTCTATAATAAATATGACTCCATACATCATTTGCAGCACATTACAGATGAAGAATGAAAGCAGAATTCATTGCTCCAGGCAAGACCGTGCCTTGACCTTTTCCCAGGGCAGAAGCAGGGAACTTTTGAAAAGCGTCGCCCCTCCATTGACTGCCTACACACCAAGGGGAATACGCAATACCATCATGATCTTCTACTGACCTCAACGCCCCCATCGGTTATAAAACTTCACATTTGTCTATGCTTTCGATTATCCGCCTGTGGTAAACGGCCCATTGCCTGTGTGTGCTGCCAAAATTACGCAGGTTATTTGCCAACCTATCTAGTTATCTACTAAGGATCGTAATTAGTGTATAATGGCTCAACCTTTTCCTGATAGGTCATGCAACTCAATTAACAGACTGCTTTTACTTTAATTTAGATAAGGAAGCAAATTAGGCTTGCAGTGAGTTTGTGATACTAGATGCATTTAAAGGGCACAGGAAGGCTTGATGCCCGGGCTGTCAGTGGATATTGGGGATGTATGGAGACTGATTAGGCCATGCGGTTGAAGCTAATGCGTGCTGGATGCTATCAGCGAGGTTCAGTCAGACCGCATCAGCAGGGCCATACGTCAGCCAAGGAGAGCACTCTGCACTGCACTATTCACCCAGGTGTCGGACAAAGGCATCTGTAAAACAAATCGCCCATCTCGCCAAAGAATGATGCGGGGAGAGAGAGGGAGAGCAGGAGAAAGCCATAAAGAAGTCCCTTATTCTCAAGCGCTTCTATCCCGTTGCCAGATGATTGCATCGCAAAAGCTTTCGCATACAGCCGTAAGACTCGTTCATTCTCCACGGACCGCTTAGTTTGTGTGGATTTTGATATATCAACAGACTCGGCAGTTGTGCTCCGAGTCTGTTTGTGCATCTGTGACAAAAACTCGCGTAGCACGCGCTAGTGTATAAATCTTCATATTGCGGGCCTGCGATTATGCTGAATCTGCCCGGCTCTGGCTCACGAAACGCAAATCACTTGATGAATAAATCAATAAACGGGCTGATGAAATAAATAAAAACAAAGCCTGTCACAATGTGGAGGATTCACAAACCATGCTTGTGCAAAGTTCTGCATTGTGGCCATAATTAATTGATTAAAAGAATTAATAATGAGGAAATAAACACTTAAGGGCATTCAGTTCACTGCTAGTTTGCTATCCACTCGTGCACAGAGCGGTCTGAATTATACTGGGAAAAAGGCAACAAAAAAGAAATTAATCATTCTAATGTTGCCCTGAAAATCCAAATTATGCAATTTTGTCATTATCTCTAGAAAGGATAATTGTGGCATCCAGGACAGATGTGAATTTAATTACAGATATGAAATGGGAACCTATAGTCTAAATCTGTTGTTCATGCAGAATCGTAAACCTCCCAACAGGAGGTATATTATGGTTCACAAACTGAGATGTTTTGCACATACTTTACCATTATTATCAGTTAGTATTCTGGGCATGTGAACATTTTAAATGCATAATACATTTATGTAACGGGGGCCTTTTGTGGTTTAATTCCCTTCAACAATTGAAACTTTCGGGGTTGCAACATGTTTTAAACAAAGATCACAATCCTACTCCTTTAACTCCATGTACACATAAAATCGAATTAGTCAATTCGATTTTACAATCGATAACAAATATTTTTTAACTCTTTTAAACCAAATCTGAGCTGTCTCATACCCTCTCGCTCACAAGCACTCAGTGTGAGCCTCTATTGTTGTTGTTG
This sequence comes from Labeo rohita, assembly GCF_022985175.1. Classification (NCBI taxonomy): domain Eukaryota; kingdom Metazoa; phylum Chordata; class Actinopteri; order Cypriniformes; family Cyprinidae; genus Labeo; species Labeo rohita. Next base: position 19,331,664 of record NC_066882.1, on the reverse strand, counting down.
TTGTAGTCTCCGCTATTTTGTCGTTGTTGTTCCGTCTCTTTAGTTTCGTTTTCTACTGTGAAACAACGGCCCGGGACAGTGTTGCCACCTTGTGGAACAACTGATTACTGCAAAATAACTGCAAAATACTGCACGTGCAACGTGCGTGTACAAAGTACCTAAAAAGGTGGTGCTTGTACAATATGTGTGTATTGTTTTGATACCGAAATTCGCGCCACGCACACTGAGCGCTGTCCATCGCATACACGTGAAAATCGAAGTATACTTTGAGCTAAAGGGCAAAATCTCATCACGTTATATTTATTGTACATTTAATGTTGTATATCTACACACTGTGATTACCTGGGGCTTCGTACCTATGGTCGAATCACAGCCGTGCCAATATACAGCCATATAGCACAGCTACTTGTGTGATATTGCTTATTTAGTCTACAGCCATATGAATATGTATGTTTATAAAGCCATGCATTTGCTTTAAGAAAATGTTTTTAGCTCTAAGAAACTTGCTTGAAAGTTGCTAAAATGTGCATTTTTCCCCAGAACGTGATTTTTAACAGTTTTGGACTAGTTTTGAGCAGCGATTGGGCAGGTTTTGTTGTGAAAACCTGGCAACCCTGCCATAAAGCTATACTGATTAATGTAATAATAAATTATTTTACACTTAATACAACGGGAAAAATGTAAATAACATGTATTTATAATATGACACACTGTTTTTTCGCACAATGTATGAATGTGTGTTTATTTATGCAAGTATATTTCTGACTTTGTTTTACAAAGGGAGTCTGTTGCAAGGATAATCTTTATTTGGGCATTAAATCGTGCTGTGGGACACTGCGAAATATATTTATGAGAAGATTAGAGAGCTGTGGTAAACTCCCAGGGAGTCGCTGTCACGCTAGCGTGCTGTAAATAGCTGTCAATGCTAGCATTAGGAGCTTCATATGTTCACGGGCTCCTCAAGGACCCAGATTTGTCACCGTGGCACATTTCAACACCAGCACCAGCTATTCTTTTTGTGGGTTCAGGCCTTCACTCTTTCAGTGATGGATCTACCCATCTATGTTTGAAAGGAAAACGACCGCAGCTTTTGCTTTTACCGGGCTGCCATTAGCTCACAGGCTAACAAATGGCAGACACGCGCTGAAAGATGAGAAAGGCTGAGCATTTACTTTTGACAAATACGCTTTAAAAATAAGCTTTCCCTCAGTCAGTAGGCGAGCCTCGTTCAGCGTGCCAACACGAACTATTTGTATTCTTCCCATGTCCTCTGCTCCCCTCCACCAAATCTGTTTAGGGATTATGCCAAGGCGGTAGTTGCGTTTTTGCGCTCTCATAGGCCTCAAACCCTGGCAACCCACAATCAGAGGTTCTTCTCTCTTGTTTTAGAGTGCTTTTCAAATATTTAAATGGAGTACCCTAATGTTATGTTGTTGTTAAGGCTCTCTGTTGACCAGTTCTTCGGTGCCGCACTATTATTCCTTTGTTTGCCTGGCTTGTTTGGACTGTTTTTTCACCTTTTGAAAATTAATTACTACCTTCTTTCAGTTGCTGCTTTTTATCAATTTTTTTTGTTAGCGGTGTCAGAAAAATTTATTAGAAATGTGAAAATTTGCATAATATTAAATTATAAAGAATAATAATATTATGTTTGTGTATACATATATATTTAGAGAGAGAGAGAGAGAGAGAGAGTTGTAGCAGTAATAGTAGTCTGTATTTTTTCAGGTTTTTTTAATATTTTTACCCATTCTAGACAACCCTGCATTACTAATTTTGAGACTAAACAAATGTTTAAACTGTTTAACAGTAAACACATCCATGAGCCATTTGCCTTTGAGACTTTGAGGGCCATTCACTGACTGAGACCGAGTTAGAGTCAATATTTTTTTTCCCCTGCCTTTCTGCCGATTCCTTTCAGCAAAGCTGAATTGGTCGCAAGCCAGAGAGAATCTGAATTCCCAATCTGTGTCTGTGCTGTCTTTTTAGAAACCCGGCAGTTCTGTGTTACGCTACATATTGAGGGTAGTCTTCCATGTGTTATTTTAAGCACAGTCTTATGCGAGGGAACAAATTGTGCTAAGCATCAGTCGTCTGGGGTGTAGTGCAAAATTCAGATGAGGAAGAAAAGAGGACAGTGTGTAAGTGGTACGTGCGAGGCCCCCCTACTGACCGGGATGGCGGTATGAAGTCTGTGCTGCAGGCGGTGGCACTGGGTGTTCGCCTGCGCAACCACAGGAGGTCCGGTTTTAGTCACACTGCCAGCGCAGACTTCACAACACTCACATGAAATGTGGAAAACATAGGGTAGAAAGTTGGAGAAGATTTTAAATAGTAAGTTGTTGAAGCTTTTTTTTTTTTTGAAACATCTCACTTGCCATGCATGGGACTTGTTGTTTGCTAGTTTCTAGATTTATAGTGGGAGCTAATTATTTTCATCTTTTATTTTATTTTTTTAAATGTTTACAGTTAATATGAATTGACTATTTTTGTAAATATAATTGAAGTCAAAAGTTTACATACACCTTGCAGAATCTGCAAAATCTTAATTATTACCAAAATAAGACTTATTTTTTTATTTACGGTGAGCGCAGTAGGCAGTAGGCTAAGCACACAACGCACCATTCCCTCACTCGCACCTGCGCCCTCCCTCACCTAATGTTTGCGGCTGAATGAACTGATGCTTCAGAAGGAGAAACAATGCATTAAGAGCCAGGGGGCGAAAACTTTTGAACAGAATGACGATGTGTACATCTTTCTTATTTTGTCTAAATATCCTTTTTTTTTTTTTTTTTTTTTTTTTTTTTTTATTTAGTACTGCCCTTCAGAAGCTACAGAATGATGCATGTTTTCCAGAAGACAAAATTAACAACAACAAAAAAAGGATATTTAGGCAAAATAAGAAAAAAGTACACATCGCCATTCTGTTTAAATGTTTTTTAACCCCGGCCCTTAATGCATTGTGTTTCCTTCTGAAGCATCAGTGAGCGTTTCAACCTTCTGTAATAGTTGCATGTGAGTCTCTCAGTTGTCCTCAGTGTGAAAAGATGGATCTTAAACTCATACAGTCATTGTTGGAAAAAGTTCAAATACACAAAAAAGCTGAAAAAACAAAGAATTTGAGGGACCTGAAGGATTTTTCTGAAGAACAGCTGGCAGTTTAACTGACTAGGACAAACAAGGGACTTATGAACAACTATCACTAAACCAAAAAATAAAAAATGTATGTAAATACCTTTTATGTGAAATATCTTATTTAGAACGGTAGTAAATAAAAAATAACATGCATTTTGGATGATCCCTTGTATTTTGTTAAAGTAAGTAACATTTTGTAGATTCTGCAAGGTGTATGTAAACTTTTGACTTCAGCTGTATATTTATAATAAAAACCTCTATTATATATTTATAATAAACTGTATTATAGTGAATCTCATCAAGTTAGTGTTTTTAAGCAGTTTACATGTATTTCAAAATAATAACTCAAAGCAGTAACAATTTAAACATATTTTATTTGTGAACTTATGTTCAGCTGTTCTTTTAAATACTTAACTTTAACTATTTTTATCATTTTTCGGATCATCAGTCATCAAAGCTCTGTAAATATTAGTCACAGACACAGAGATGTACTTTAAATTTCACCAAGCTGACTACTTATTAAAAACTCCCGTAGATCATGTTTTCAGGCCATTTTAAGTTTTATTTTGACAAAACAAAGTGGTTATATCCAAGTATCTGTGTTGTTTACTTGTTTTTTAAATTAGTCTTCCCATTATCACCATTATATTGTTCATTCAGACTGATTTGGAATGCAAATGAATGCAAGAGGTGGGATTTATCGCATTAACCATTAATCACAGCCGACCATAACCAGTCATATCCAATCAGATTTTTTTTTTTGTTTTGTTTTATTCTGCAAAAGGGGGGCCCAGCAGAAAATGTTTGGGAACCACTGCTTTACCGGGTCTTTATTTTTTTTAGGACTTTAAAGACTACTTATACATTAGTGTACGTCTAGGATGGACTAATAAATTCACATTCGTTCACTGTTATAGGCTGATTAATATTACAAGCAAAGTGAAATTGATTCCTTATCTGAAACATTTAAAGTGAACCGTTTAAAGAGAGCAACTCTGACCTCAAACACCATAGTAAACATAGCTGAGTCTGGAGACTTTCTGCTCTTCAGGCGGGGGCTTAATTCCACAATCTAAAGCGTAACCACCACTCATTTCAGTCGCACTTTGCTGCCCATTTCCCCGAAGGGTGAAGCTGTTATTAATATTATTTTATTTTTGGTGAGAAATCATCTTATTGGGTGAGTTAGCCTGCACAGTTGCCATAAATTACCCATCATTGACATGACAGCTGTGCAGTGAAAAAAATAAATTGTGTTTCAGCACTAAGAAACGTCTCTTTCTGTGCTGAGCAGAGAGATAAGCTTGTCCCAGAGGGAGTGGATGTGTGAGAGAAGGATGGAGAGAGAGAGAGAGAGGAAGAAAGCATGAGACAGACTGAGAGAGAGAGAGAGAGAGAGAGAGAGAGAGGTAATATTGGGAGATAAAGAAAATTCCAGAGACATTCAGAGACCTGGTCCCTTGTTATCGGCCAGAGCTTGTCCTCTCTCTCCAATTTGCGGTAAGGTGTCATTAACAGGTTACGTTGTCCCACCCCATCCTGATGCCTGTCAAAGAATCATCAGCCCCAGAAAGCAAATGAGAACACACACACACACACACACACACACACTGCTTGTCATGACATATATGGGGTTTCTCTTTCTTCATTTCGATCTCTCTTCTCTCATTTGTACAATTTCCCATGCAATTCCCCATGTGTCTCTCTCTTCCTCAGATCTGAGGTAGTGTTTGGGGGCTTGTCTGCCATGTAATCTTGTCTGTAATGTCTCCTGGAGTCTTCTGATTGATTTCCATAATTCATAGTGTGCCGTTACTTCCAACGAATCGAAATGAATGCATGGTCACAATCAACAGATGCTCACAATGCACTTAATCCTAAACATTGCTTCTTTTCATGGTAGATGTTCTTACGCCGCATTTCATTTGATAAAGGTGTTGTCTGTATGCTCTTAGAAAATCTGTAGAAGTAATATTTTCATAGATAGTGTAAAAATACATAAAAAATTTGTTTATATATAATACATATTTTGTTATATATGTGACACTGGTCCACAAAACCTGTCATAAGGGTCAGTTTTTTGGAACTGAGATTTATACATCATCTGAAAGCTGAATAAATAAGCATCGTTGGGATAGGACAATATTTGGCCGAGATACAAGTAATCTGAGGGTGCAAAAAAAATCAAAATACTGAGAAAAACGCCTTTAAAATTGACCAAATGAAGTTCTTAGCAATGCACTAATCAAAATTAAGTTTTGATATATTTACAGTAGGAAATTTACAAATTATCTTCATGGAACATAATCTTTAATGAATATCCCAATGATTTTTGGCATTAAAGGAAAATCGAAAAATGCTTTTGTGGTTCAGGGTCACATATATGTATATATTTATTATTCTTATTGTGTAAAATTTTTTAATTTTTTTTATGATTTATTTTCTGAACATTTTGAAAACAATATTGAACACATTGAAAAGGGGTAAATTATATATATAAAAAAAATTAATACACAAACAAAAGCATGACTGATTAAAACTGAATCAGATGTTTGACACAGAGCCAGTTGTTTTATAATGAATTTTTAATGACTCAAATCAGCCTCAAACTGTGTTATTGGCTTGAATTGATCTACTGAGTCGCTTAATCTCCAAATCAGTCAGACCGAACTGATTTACCAAAGCCTTGACTATATGTTAAAAGTTGTTTAACACCGTATTAAAGAGCACCTGGTTTACCAAAAGAGTCACGAATGAATCATTAGGGAATCGTTAAATGCATTATGATTCCCATACCTACTTCCAAATCATTTTTACATGTAGAGGACGTTCCCATTGGAAAGTGTTGACAGATTTAGCTCACTTCTGGGACAGTTTTGTCCCCAAAGTATAGCTAAGTAAACCCACACACAAATATATATTGCCATCTTCTTGCCATTTTCCAGTTCACTATAGCAACTGCATCTGCTGTTAGAATCCATTGTGCTGAGTTTGAAAATCTCTCCACGTTTTAAGCAGGTATAGATTGTTCCTTCCCAGAATGTCTCTTATGGAGTCTGATAATGAACGTTCCCTGTTTTAAAATGACGTCCTTATGAATAAAAGTAGGCATTATGTTTAATATAGTTACCAATTGCGTGGTTGCCAGGCATAAACGCAGCTTGAGAGAGAGCTGCTGAGCCACTTGATTAGCTTTAACTACAGCATTTGAAAAGGACGACTTGTGAAGTCACTTTTTGGCTCGCTCGAGTTTCCAAGAGAGACACGCCAATGAAATGTCAGCAATAATCTTCAAAATTTATCGACTCTGGAGTTAGCAATTCATTATCTGCGAGGAACTCTTGTCCTTCAATAACTTCATATTAATAATTGTGAAAAATAAATCACGCCGTACCGCCAGAGGTCACGCGTGCTGCCAAACGGAGAACAAAAAATGGGAGCGTGTAATAAATGGCAAAGAAAATACTTAGATAATACGATCATATTAAAGCCAGAGCCCATCCATCAGAGACGTGATGTTCACATGCGGCAGAGGTTTTTTTATGTGCGCGGATTTCCTTTATGTGATTATTCACGTCGTAACAAAGCAGCTTCATGGGGTACTACACGCTCCGGCTTATCTTTGATCTCCGGCTTTGGACGGGACGCTCCGGAGGTGGTCTCCAGTCATAAAAGATGTGCTTTCTACATCATTTGTATTCATGCGTGGTCGGAGTCAGAGGACACGATATGTCTGTCGCTTGTGAAATCAGAGCAATCCGTCTGGAAGTTTGCAGGGGGAAATGAATAGAATTGATCAGAACGGCATTTGAGGGGAGCTTGAGTTTCCTCAGCTGTTGAGGGCTGATATCCTAAACACGCGTGCGAGTCTGATCCTGTCAGTTTGACTCAGAGGAAAACTCGGATCAGATTTCTTGCTTTGTCTTTCATTTCTCGACGGGCTTTACTCTTATCACATGAAGTCCCGTTTTGCCTTTCACTTTCATGTGAGTATCTAGTCTCTCTCTCGCTGTGTCTGTCTTTCACCAGGACTCAGATTAAAATGTGTAGGGGTGTGTGCTTTAATGTCTCATAATCTGAAAACATTACGGCTTTAATAGGCATATTTGACTGTCTGGGACAGATGAGATTGAATATTGATTCTTCTGGAAACCAAATCAACTAACTGCCCTCTGCTAAATTACAATTATAGATGAATTTCAAATGCATCTCCAAAGTTCGTCACATTAGATGTGCTGCCAATTAAAAATGTGTCAGTTATGACAGAATCTGACAATTAACACTTAAATATGTGAGTTTTCTCAAGCAGAGAGTGGTTGGTGCCTTAATTGCAGACACACTGATAGCAATAATTGCTCTTTGATAATTTTTCATGTTATTATTTACTCGCAAAAGGGGATCAATGTGCGCTTTTACATGTACGTCTTACACCAGTTATGTTTAATAAGCTGACAATGTTTAATGTCATGTAAACACAATGAAACTGTGTTGCTTTCCGATCTATTTTCCCAATTTCTGCATGTAAACTTTAATTGTGAAATCCCATGAAAACTTTATTTGAAAAATCCACATCATTTTAAATGAAGTTCCAAACGTAGGTTTGGGAGGAGCCTAATCATTCAGTCATGTCAATCATCATTACAAGCCTATATAAGCAGCTCTCATTGCACCGTCCCAGCCTCCGTTCTTCTGGCATCCCTCCACCTCGCCTTCTACTCCTCTGTTTCTATAATTCTCCCTCTAGGTAATATCGCAATGGGGGGGGGGTCAAACTCTGCGCTCAAGTCGAGCCTCGGGTTTGAGCCTCCATTAAGGACTGCAAGCCAAGTTTGTTTACCATTGCCCATCAGGACTGGATGGGCAGGCGAACTCGTGAAACATATTTCAGACTATGGGGGGTGCCATTATTTCGATGATGTGAAATGGTTGCACTTGGTGAGCTACTGGTGCTGCCTGTTGGTATTTTTTTACCGAAACACAACTCAGAATATATACTCAGAAAATATTGATACGATGACCACAGCTATTGAAAGAGCTTACAGGTGCCGATGGATACACTCTAAAAAACAACCCAGTTTAGGTTATTTGGCAACCCAGCACTGGCTAATTATTGGTCAGAACACATGCTGGGTTATTTTGACCCAGCTGGTTGGGTTAAATGTTTTTACCAAACATGCTGGGTTGTTTTATTTAAGTCTTGTTTAAAAAAATTTATATTGCTGGTTTAAAATGGACTGGAACAGAATTACTAGAGGCAACAGCAATAATCAAAAGATGAACATTTATTATTAAGCAAGAACACAAGGACAAAATACAAGAAAACTGAATTTATTTGGGTGAATACAGAATAGTTTACAATATTACACACATTTAAACTCATTTAACAAGCATTTTAGACATACAAATGTAACGTTTAAAAATAGCACTTTGATTTTAGTGTATTCAACCATTCCTGTAATCACTTTTTACCGAAATATGTACATTTTTTAAATCTGAGCCAGTGAAGGGCTGCTGTTCGCTAGTGTAACTGCAAACTTCACACCGCTGCCTCGCGTTTCACTCATAGCTGAAAGATGCCATGACTGACTCCAAAACCTGCCCATAAACAAACAGTACTGACATTAAAGAACATATTTCAACATCAAATTAAATTAAACTCAGTACTATAACAAATAAAATCTATTAATTTTATGTAAGGCAAAAGGTGTTTCCATCATGTGAAGTGAGGCAGCTGACTGACATCTCGTCCTTATGTTACGTTGCATAAAATAATACAATTTTCAGCACAGAAATAACTTTATAAATGAAATAAAATGTATACAAACTACCCAGCACCTGGGTAACAAAAAAATTAAAAATAACCCAATAAAATGACCAAACAAGTTGAACCCAGCATTTGAGTTAAAAAAAAGTATATGCATAGGCCTAAACCAAATGCCGTACCATCAGTTTCCCCACAAGGAGACTAAAAGCCCCCAGATATCATGTAAAATCCACGCTGAGAAACTCTAGTGTCTGCAGCGTCATGACAAGTGTCGGCATGTTTACATCCTGCCAGGATGGCATCTAGCATTTCTCGTCTCTGCTGTTTGTAAGCTCTTTTAGTAGCTGTGGTCTACTAAAAACCTCAAAGGCATCAGGGCTGAAGTGGAGAGAACAAAGATGCAGGTCTTTAAGAAGTTTTTATTTCTCCACAGGCATCTTCCCATTCTTTTCTCCTCTTCTTATTGCTAGGAAAGCAGTGAAGACTTACTTCGTTTCTCTTGTTGCCCTTCGACTGAAAATTGCAACCAAAAGCTGTACAATGTGGCATCAGTGTTTTATTTTCAGAGTTGTGTATTACGGTAAAAATAGCAACAGGTAGTACCAGTAGCTCACAGAGTACAACCATTTCACATCATTGAAATAATGGTGCACCCATAGTCCAAAATAAGTATAAATCAATGTGGATTTTTCAAATAACAAAATCTTAAATGAGTTTTCTGCTACATATTTCAGCAACAGACATCATTCATGTTATATAAAGCCATACAAGTCTTAATACCTAGAGTTCACCCCCCAAAAATCTGTTCCAAACCTCCATGATATTCTTTCTTCTGTGAAACACAAACATATTTTGAAAAATCAATAGGGTTTCAAAGCAATATGGACCTCATTGAGAAACGTTCTTCAGAGCATCTTCTTTTGTGCTCCACACAAAACACAGGTTTGGAATGACATGGCATTGAGTAAACAATGACAGCATTTTCATTTCTGGTTGAACTATCCCTTTAAACACACAATATTGCCTTCCTTTAAGCATTGCAGGTTGTCTATAATGGTATGGGCAGCCGTCTGTTGGGAGTCATTAGGTCCAATCATTGCACTGTATAGCCCTGTAACGGCCAATAATACAAGGTCATTTGACAGCATCAAGTGCACCCTAGGGTTCGAACACTCTTCCCTAGTGATCTTCCCATATTCCAAGATGATAATGTGGCTGCATGCTGCAAAACGTATTCATCTTGAATCCAAGACTGAAGTCAAACACCTTTTATGGCTTTTCTAATGATCATTGAATCATTATGGATGTTTTTGTGTGCCAAGTTTTTCTTTTTGAATAAAAGTCTTTATTACATTATATGCTGGTATTATTATGAGTCTTTGAGATGAATGGGAATGCTGACAGATAGACTCTAGCTTGGATCATCAAAGAAATTCTGCCTCAGTAGATCATGTTTAATATCACTGCAAAGCCCAGAATGTCTCCAACACTTGAAGGTTCATTAACTTGTGTTGAAGAAAACTTCATGTGCATTGTCAGGCTCAACATTGTGGAACTGGTTAATATTTTAGTGCCTATTTTTTTAAAGTTCAATTACCTTTTAAATTCACTGTGCAAGCACAGGAAAAAGAGTACTGTGGCTCTCTATTGTTTTGCATTAGCATAGCTTGGCTATAATTAGGCCCGAGCAGGTGCTCAGGTGCTCCTTTGTCTTGTTCTTGTTAAGTATTATATTATGTGCCTTTTTAAAAGGAATCTCTGGTGTACTTGCCTTGCTTCTTTGTCACGCTAATTAAACTGCTGAAGTCAGACTCCTCAAAGCTCAGCCAGGCCTGCTTGTGGAGGAGGATGCGGATTTCAGGTGAACAAGTTGACAAGTCGCAAGAGAATCCCTCTGGTTTTCGTTTGGTGTAGTTGCAAAGAAAGCATAATATGAAGCGCATTCTCCAGATGTAATTAGCTAATTATTGGGATAGTTTTCTCACATTATCTCAGGCGCATGTATACATATATGCGGCAAAATAGACAAAGTCGTATTTAATGTGTAGCGTTTTAGAACATTTCTGTAGATGAAAGTGCCATTTCTGTGGCATTTTGTTGCTGGAATTTGAGAACCGCATTGGAAAAAAATGGCATGTTTGAGTTCGGCTAAATTTCTTTTTTATCTCTAGAGAAGCTGGGTAATTAGATAAGGGATTAAAATGTTAATCTAAATTGTTTCATGACTTTCTTCTTTTTCTACAAGGCCTCTTCTATTTTTTATTTTTTACCACACTCATCCCTTTCACATCCATTCCAAAAGGTTGAAGGATTGTCATTCATTTCATTTCTTTTTTTTGCCTCCAGAATTTGTGTGCGTTTAGTTATTTTGAGATATGCAATAGGGCTTAATTTGTTTGTTTGTTTTTAAATTTGCTCAGTGAAATGTGTTTACAGTCAAATAAGGTTATTTTCTATTTATTTGATGAGGTTTGCCATTTTTGCAAGCGTTAAAACGTCGAAATAGTTTAAAACCCTACATTGTCTGGTTTTATTGTTTTCATAACAATAAACATTAATAATTAAAATTCAATTGCTGGGTTTTTTATAATATGCTCCAACAGCTAAAACAGAGATGTAAAGTTGGACCCTTACTGCTTCCTGTAGTGATGCTAGTGCTGTGTTTGCATACTTTGTCACAGATGAAGTGGATAAGATGCAATTTTTGTCAAATACACTACCAGTCAAAAGTTTTTGAACAGTAAGATTTTTAATGTTTTTTTGTTTTTTTTAATTATCTTCTGCTCACCAAGCCTGCATTTATTTGATCCAAAATACAGCAAAAGCAGTAATATTGGGAAATATTTTTACTACTTACAAGAACTGCTTTCTATTTAAACATATTTAAAAAAAAAAAAAACCATCATCATTACTCCAGTCAAATCATGCTGATTTGCTCTTTTTACATTTTTTATATTATTATTATCAGTATTTTAAAAAGTTGAGTACATTTTTTAGGATTCTTTGATGAATAAAAAGATCCAAAGATCAGCATTTATCTAAAATTATAGAAATGAATACTTTTGTTTATCAAGAATGCTTTAAATTGATCAAAAGTGATGATAAAGACATTTATAATGTTATAATGTAAAGATTTTTATTTCAAATAAATGCTGTTCTGAACTTTCTATTCATCAAAGAAACCTGAAAAACTCAGTTGTTTTCAACATAATAATAATAATAATAATAATAATAATAATAAATGTTTTTTGAGCAGCTATCAGAACATTTCTGAAGATTTCTGAAGGATCATTTGACTGGAGTAATGATGCTAAAAAATTCAGCTTTGAAATCACAGAAATAAATTACATTTTAAAATATATTCAAATAGAAAACAGTTACTTTAAATAGTAGAAATAATTCTAAATTTTACTGCTTTTGCTGTACTTCGGATCAAATAAATGCAGGCTTGATGAGACTTCTTTAAAATCTTACCATTCAAAAACTTTTGACTGCTAGTGTACACATGTTCTTTAGACATTTTAAAGTAGCAATATAAATACTTTAATTCAATATTTTATGTACTCAGGGCCTAAAACTAACTTTTTGCCACACCTTCCAATGGAAGGTGTGACGTGATAAAATTTACTAGCCAAAAATTGTTGTTACCAGCCATGAAACGCTTTTTGCAAAAACAGGCAGTTATTTCTGCTACTGGTGTCTATATTAAATGCATTTTCCCTCAATTTGACCTATTAATTATAGCTATTCAACATTACAGTATAACTAAGCTGTTATTCCGTATTAAGAATAAGCTGTTATTCCTTATTTTTAGGCTTTTAGGAAATGTATAACAACTTTTAATTTAAGTGATTTTAAAACAATCTTCAAATAAACTATAAATTGTATATGCATAAATTATACAAATTAATCTTTATTCAAACTTTAATTAGCGTAACAAAACTTAACAAAAGTTAATCAGCGACTCTTCTCTTTTTCTTTTGTTCTTTGATTTACATAGGTTTCACTTTAAAAGCAGAGCGGTCTCTTTAAAACCTGATGCACACGACGCGGATCTGTCCAAACTCTTTACGGTCATTTAATACTCATTTAAGAATACGTTTACAAGGTAACTTACCAAAATGGTGCATTTTGACATGATTGTGTATGTTTTCTTCCATTGAAGCGGTACTGCTGCGCTGTCTGAAGCGGCTCAGCGTATGCGTACAGCCGAACGTGCAGCCTTTCAAACTACTTTCTCGTCTAGGCGGCGTAACCCCAGGTGTGTGTCGCCACATTCTCAGATTATGAACAATAAGGAAGGGAAAAGTTATTCCTCCGAAACGGCGATTTTTACTCGCATTTGGCACTTGGCGAGTGTTAATTTACATGAAATGAGTTTTTACTGTTATAAAAACACTAATTTTGTGAGCGTTTACAGAACTGAAGTTGTCAGAATAAACACAAAAGACGTGAACGATGGTGAAACAGTTGTATTGTCATCAAAGCTGCACAAAATGAAGCAGCCAACTGCTCTCAGTTACGTCACATTAAAGTGAAGGGAAAAAACCCTTAATGGTTCCGTTGCTGTTGTGTGTAGGCCCGATAATTGACTAGCTTAAGATGCCACACTTCCTATATTAAACATTTCCATTCAGGGGATGTTTCGTATGAACTTAAAGACCCAATCTAAATGAAATGTCATGCTTTATTAGCCCTGTGTATCGCACTCTGTTCAACAGCTTTTAAGTCCCCCAGTAACACATGGCTATAAGTCTGGTCTTTCATTTCTAGTGCCTTTAGAGGGCAGCCTGTGATCTACTCTGTTAGGCAAATCACCCTGTATTGTTTCCCTGTCTCGTTTTTAAAGTTATTCTAAAGAAAAGTTGGGCTCCTAATGACAACCATAAGAAAAGGAATCATTTACGTCTACATTTACGTTCACGGCATGCACTTTCCTTGAAAAGTGCATATTGTGCAAGTGGCAATTACCGGAGTGGGTAGCGAACAATCACAATCATTTCCATTTTCCCAACAAGCCCTTGTTTGAAACGTCCATTACCGTATATATATTTAAAAGTAAGGCTTGTACCTTTTTTAGGGTTAACTTGGGGCGTTGAATCGATGGAAAATAAGCCCTTATTCCTTTCAAGGAACATTCGAGAGTCCCTGGATATTGATTAGACATATCTGGACAAGAAACTAGATAAAACGTATTGGTTCCTGTCTGCGTGTGTAAAGAGAGGAGATAGTCTAGTCTTTTTATAGTTGCTCACTAATCTTTTCTTTAATATATGTCCTTTTTCAGACGGATTTTTCTTCTTTTATCATGCTTGTATGTGTGAGAGACTGAGCTAAAGAGAGAATGAAAGGGAAAGAAAACTTTGTATTAACCTCAAACTCTCACTGTCTTTCATTGTTACTGAAACAAGTACTGCCGTGTCACTTACAGGTCAGGTTGCAAGGTTGTAGAGGTTTGTTTAACTGGATTTGTTTGACACTTCACAACCTCTTGCAGGCCTTTCGTGCTGAGGCAGAAGACTACAAATCAGATAAACGATAAAAAGCAAATCAAATCTGAAATTTGGAGACATCTGTTTCACAGCGCAGGAATACTCATTAAAGACTTCACACCTTAACGGCGGCGCTCACTTCGACAGTTGGTGAACAAATGAACTGCCGTATACATTTAATGCTGGCACGACTGTTTTACATGTGTCGTTTCAGATTCACAGTTACTTTTGGTAGACAGTTGGGGTCAAGCTGACCGATCATGGGTGTTTGGAGGTATTAGATTAGTTTCTAAGAAGAGTGTGATGGTATTTTGGGATTTTCACAGGGTGAATTAGTGTAAATGTGGTGTGAATGTCTACTTAAAGTGACAGCCGAAAGGTGTTAAGGCTCCTTTTGAACGGAAACTTAAAAGATTTGTTGGCTTTTTATAGTCTCTTAAAAATCACTATTGAGTATGAACAGTTTTCAAGGGAATTTTTAAAGGGGTCATATAATGAGAAATCTACTTTGCCTTGATCTTTGTAAGAATTCATCGAGCTACTGAAAACACACTGTAACTCAATTTTGACCATTTTTACACTTAAAGCATCTCTGATTTTTTTTAAACTTTAAAATTTTGTGTGTATTTTACCATGCAAATATTGTGGAAAGTAGCTTTTACTGAAATACTATAATAGCATTTACAATTATTGCCTTTTTGTTTATTTTTGTAGGTCTTCTTATTTTATATGGTGTCCTGTTTATTGGACTTTGTTCAAAATAGTACAATAGATGCCCCCAATCATTTTACATTTACACATATTAGTGATACCGTATTATACTGACCCCTTCCATTGTTTACAAATATCAGTTAATAGCTGATTTGTATGTTGAGCAGACCAATTACCGCAGTGCTGTTTTGGTAATTACAGATTGTACCTTTTAACACATTCAAATGAGCTTAATGAGCGAATTGGTTTTGATGGGTAA
Source organism: Labeo rohita (assembly GCF_022985175.1). Taxonomy (NCBI): domain Eukaryota; kingdom Metazoa; phylum Chordata; class Actinopteri; order Cypriniformes; family Cyprinidae; genus Labeo; species Labeo rohita. Next base: position 19,316,303 of record NC_066882.1, on the reverse strand, counting down.
ATCAAAACCGTTCCTCAACGTTATGGTTCTGCGCTGCTTTAGAGAGAGAAAGAGAGAGAGAGAGAGAGAGAGAGAGAGAGAGACCCCTGGTAAGTACAAAAAAAGCAAACCCATTACTATGTTTCATTCGTTCTCTCTTAATTTGCATATCTTGGCTATTTTAAATCAGACCTGCGTGCAGCCAGCTGGTCGTTTGTGAATGTTTGTCTTTTGTATTCACGTTACCCCAGAATCCTTCCTGAAAGCTTGCAATGTAATTAATCCATCACAATGTAATTTTTTTCTAAACTCCCACAAAATAAGATCTTATTGGACTTTATTTTTCAATTACTGTTGTTGTTTTTGTGAACAAAGAAGATGTTTTAAAATCTCTTTAAATTATGTACAACAGATACTTCATTGTTTTTTATTTTTCTATCCTTATAATAGAGCTTCAGTGACAAAATGCAACCATGGCCCAAGTAAACTTTCTATAACTTAGGGTGTGTTCACGCTTGTCATTTGGTTTGATTAAAACGAACTCCGGTGTGATGTTGCTCTGTTAGGGCCCATTCAGACAGAACGTGTTTTTCTATTCCATTGCACTACTTTTCCATTGTTTTTCTGTGTAAACACGCTTGACGAACGTGCATGACCGTTACGCTCGCATCTTGCATCTTTTGCAGCGCCTCTCACATGAGCGCCGCATTTTTAAGATGCCTTGGCAGTTTCTCAGTATGCGTTCTTTTGCGTTCTTGTGTTCTCGCTCTACGTCATCATTAACCGTCAAAGTTCAATTCCAATACTCAAGAACACAAGTACAGAGGACATGTGAAAGTGCCCGGATGTGTTCTTGAAATCCAGGATGCATCGAATGCAGACTTGAGAGAATCGAAGCATTAGAAATCCCAGACGACACTGCGGGCGGACGGCAGACGGAAGCCTGTAAGCTTGAAACTACTCGTTATCGCTGGATTGCCGCTGTAAGCACGCAAATACATGATGGCTGAAGGTCCAAATTGTCCTTTTGTTTTGCATAATTTTAAAGACCTGAGAAAGCTTGTGGTACTTTTTATAGGCAAATTAAAAAGAATATGTAACATTATACACAGTAATGTATTTTCACAAATACATGCGGTAAAAAGCTATAAAATTTGAAAATATTGTCTATAATAAAATTAAATAAGTGTTTTTAAAGCATTTTGGCATTTGTTTGTGATGTTATTGTGCATTGAGTGCTGCTTCAGATCTCGCTTCTTATAACCTTCTGGAACTGTCAGCTGAGCAGCAAGAACACAGCGCATCTCAATTCTCACAAAGACGCGTTATGTGTTTTCGCGTCCTTCCGAGTTCTTTCAAGGAAGCCTGGCAAGTCCATTCTTTATGTTCTTGGAATTGAGAAACATTCTATGTCAAGTTAAAAGAATTTAAACGTTTACACGCAGCACTGCTCATCAATGTCAGTTTCAAAGCAGTGGACCAATCAGAAGAACTCGGACGCGGGGCAAGCACGTGAGCTTCTGTTTAAAGTTTTATTTGACTGCAACTTATTAGCTGCGCTTTTTTTAAAAAACATTCCTGAGCGCTGCATCTCGTGTTTTTAGACGCAAAGACGCATTCTGTGTGAATGGCCCCTTAGTGCAGTGAACACTGCCATCCGAACCCTGGTGCGGACCAAACAAGTGGACTGAGAACGCTAAAAAGATGGGTCTCGGTCCGCTACTAAACAAATTCTGGTGCGGTTCGAATGAAATATGAATGCAACACGGTCCAAATATTTCTAAACAAAACAAAAACAGGAAGTAATGACAAGATGCAATGCTATGCGACAGGGTTTCATGAAGGGAACAACTGGTGTATCCAAAAAATAAGCAGAGGGCAAATGTGTAGCAACGAGGAGGTAAAGTGCATTTTATGACCTCCTTGGGAGTTCTCAGGTGGTGAAAATAAAATCATATACACACAACAATCAGCGCGCTTAGTCCAGCAGATGGCATTAGGTGTAGACTTTAAGTTTTGGACTCCTTATGTTTGGAGTGTTCATTGAGTTCCGTCACGAAATATACGTTATTCAACCCGACCAATCAGGTTTTGGATGTACAGTATCACTATGCCTTTAGGTTCTGTAACTTTAGGTTTGCTGTCAAAAATGCCAGTGTGAACGCTAAGCAGGCCAGGACCAAATGTATCATTTTCTCTTTTGGTCAGAGCTACAAGTGCAAACACACCTTTAGTAAACTGAAACTCTCAGATACTTGCCTGGGCCCTTTAGTGAGATACTAATTCACTATATGTTGCTAACTTACAATCTCTGCTCACATATGATTTGTCATTTAAAGCATCCAAGCAGAACTTTCTACAATTTTGAACTGGTGACAGTTGAACTAGGAATGGCCCTTTTGAGATTTATCGTTTTTGGTTTTAGTGAGGTTGAGGTGGCACTCATTTGACACAAACTGTACCTTGTGCATCATGATGAAAAAAAAATAGGATATTTTCTGAATTTGGCTTATAGCTGAGGTCTGTGTAGTCTGTGATGTGGGTGTGTTTTCTGTTTGGGGGAAGAGAAGAGAGGCTGTGGCTGGAAAGATTTTCACTAAACCTGGACTCAAGGCAGAGCAAATATTTGTTGTCTGCTGGTAAACAGGCATCAGTCAGGGCCTCAGACAACACCATTTCCTGTCTAGACTGTGCTTCCTATGTACCAATATCTGTTATCAATCACTAGGAGCATTACAGAAACAGCCTAGTTCTCACCCACCAGAATTTGTAAGATTTTTCAGTTGGAATGATATTTTTTTTTCAATGAATTACACAAATTATTGCAGATTTATTGATTAAATGACTGCTTAAAAGATTAGACGTTGATCTGGACTCAGAATTTGACAAATTATTGAAATATTATTGACAAATTGTATTACTGTTGTGGTTAAATTAAGGTTTCTGAGGAAAACATTCCAGGATTTTTCTCCATATAGTGGACTTTAATGGGGATCAATGGGCTGAAGGTCCAAAATGCAGTTTCAATGCAGCTTCAAAGGGCTCTGCACGATCCCAGCCAAGGAATAAGGGTCTTGTCTAGTAAAATGATTGGTCATTTCCTAAAAAAAATTAATAAAAAAGTAAACGTTTATATACTTTTTAACCACAAATGCTTGTCTTGCACTACCTCGACTTCACGCATTACCTAGTCACGTTGGAAAGGTCACGCACGATGCAGGCGGAAGTACAGACCTAGTGTTTACAAAGCAAATGTGAAAAGAAAGTCAATCACCCTTTACAAAAAAGGTAAAACGATGTCAGACAATTTTGAAGTTGGAGGAGAAAATAAGATAAGTTTTTTGCCCTACCCTACCTTTTTAAATCGAAGTACACAGATGCAGAGCTAGTGCAAGATGAGCATTTGTGGTTAAAAAGTATATCATTTTTTTTTTTTTTTGATTTGTTAGCTAAGACTCTTATTCCTCGGCTGGGATTGTGTAGAGCCCTTTGAAGCTGCATTGAAACTGCAATTTGGACCTTTAACCTGTTGATCCCCATTGAAGTCCACTAAAACTCAAGTTCTTTTCGACTGAAGAAAGAAAGACATTAACATCTTGAATGACATGGTGGTGAATAACTGATCACGCAATGTTTCATTCTGGAAGTGAACTAATCCTTTAATAGCCTATGTACTGTATATAGCTTCACTATAAACCATATGCATCGCTTTATAATGGCTTTAATTAAATGAATGAACTTTATTGCATTATATAGTGCTTAGGAGATCATTAGACACGCAGTGCTGCTGAAAGCTTCTTGCCTGAAGGACCCGGAAGCGCAGATGCCTGTTTTGTGACCTCACTGTAATTTCATCTATAGATGATAAATGGAATTGAGAAAATTAATTTCCTTCAAAACGCAGGGCCGTATCAACACTCTGTAACCGCCACCGTCGCCATGGTTATGTTGTTAAGTTACTGGCACATGAAATGGCTTAATAATCTGTCTAGTAATTTTAATAAAATTAATTTCGGAAGACATTGTAAAGAGGTGATGACATCATAAAACGCATTACGGCCGCCGTTCATCATTGTGATTTTAAATTATGCCGAGTGATTGCTCTATGATGCGTTGCTTGAGGGACAAAGAACTGATAAAGGACTTTAATTGGCTTGGAAAGGGCAGGCGAAGTAAGAGTGGCCAATGAAGAGAGACCTTACGTGACCTTTCTCCGCCATTGTATGCGACCAGACCCGTATTTACAGTCTGACAACGATTTATTCCAATTTAGCTGATAGAGGCTTCGTGTTTGGCTCCGGTTATCAGAAGGTTCCGCCTGTGAAGTCAAATGCCAGCGCTGTTTCGTGCATCAGATCAGAGAAGGGAAGTAGTTACTGGCTGATGCTGGACGTCTGTTCTTGATGCACTCTGGGTTTTGCAGATGCGGCCTGATCATCTGCTTCTGATTGGTCTCTTTGGTGTGGTTGGCTGATTTACTCAACATGGCAGAATTTGGAGAGATGCAGGCCTTTCATTCTTGGCGTTACAAACAACCGAGCCTTTTCATGTAGTGTATTTAAATTAATTTGTTCACTCGGGTTCATTATTCACGGTTTGGGAATGTTATGAATTGCATCTAGCGCTGACTGCGTCTGCATGAGAATGTAATTTTAGTGTTTATTTTATTGAGCTGACACATTTCTGTGGCACTGACAGAAATATCTCGCTCTCATAAATATGCTTCGTCGCTGTTGTAATGTTCAGGGATGAGAATCTCCGTTATCGGATTGCACACAAGATCGTATCCATTAGATATTAGTTGTGCGTAATATCGGATTTCAAATTCAAATGTTAACCATTATGTAGTGTTTACTTCATTTGTGCATTGATCCATGAGGAGCCCGTTAAGCATGGACAGGCAGATGTTTTTCTCCTTTGTATGTGTGTGTGCATGCATGCATATGAAATAAGAGCAAAGAGAGTGATGAATATATTAAACTCTATAACAACATAAGCGTGGGAAGCTCATCAATCAGCCTTACAGAATGACTTTAATTTGAAGCTTTGCATGGCTAGAATATGCTCTCATGAATAAAGGATTTTACTTTGTCATGAGCCGGAACGTGTGTGTTAACAGAACGTGCAAACGTCCCACGCAGTTTGTCCGATTAGGAAGTAAAGACGCCCTCCTCCGAGCCAGCTGTTTAAAACTTTCTCAGTCACACATGTCAACACATACTGTCTTCAAGGAAAAAGGCTACTCATTTTTTCTCTTGAGCTAGACTTATTTGTTTCATATCTCTTTTTATAGCAATTATGTGTACAATTTTACTGACTGTTCGGATGTGAAATTACATGTTAATGCAACTTAAATGTATTAAATACAATTATATTTTTAAAAAGAGTGGTGACTAGTTTATATATTGCTCTAAAGATTGAAAAATACAGTTAGTCTTGTGGAGTGCCTTTTGAAGAAAAATGCAAAAAAAAAAAAATTAAATTGATTTTTTTTTTTAAACAGAGAATAATATATTTTATTCATTATTTGTAATTATTATATTATTTGGTACATATGGCTTTTATGGCTCATATAGTATCATGTAGTGAGAATAGGCTGTTCTTGAGGAGGAAAAAACACCTCAATAATATATTCACGCTTGAACTTAGCAAAAATATGTGAATTAATGCAGTTGATGATATTTATATAGCCAAGTAAGACATTTTGATAGCTTGTATTGTCAATCAGTGAGATCTTATTAACATTGCAGACTACTTGCACAAAATGTCAGTTGTCATTCTATGTCTCCTAGTAATGTCTTAAGATGATATAATCAAAACTCTAGTTGTTATTGTGGGGGGGACATAACATGCAGTGCAATGCAATACAGGCACAATATGTAAGTTTTTATTAAAATATTTAAAAACTACTAGAACTGTGTTATGTATTTTGCTGACTTGTGTACTTACATTATCCCAAATGTTTCAAAGAATGTTTAAATCCAGAGAAATAAGCAATTTTAACTAGTGTAATGGACCATGTCAATGCGATGCCAACCAATGACGTCATACACCCTTGATTTTCTGGTTTTATTTTGTAGAAAACATGGAAACCCCAAAGACACTTTTAATATGTTATACATTTTATTAAACAAGTGACAAATGCACAGAGTAGCATTATAATAGAACTTTCAGCACAATCAAATGTATCTAGCATGATAAAACAGCTGCTTTTTCCTACATACGTATGATAGGTACGACTGTGGCATAATAAAAGCTCTACTGCTTTTGAGCTGTGTATCGTGCTCAACCTTAATTATCAGTCGTTCCAGCGTCCTCGTTTCGCTTCCACGACTTTCAGCCCCACCATGTTTTATATTACACTGACCTTAATTAGTCTTTAATACATTAGCTCATCCATGGACATGATTTCTGCTCGAGTCCCATCGGATTGCATCGGCTGTGAGGATAAAGACAATAACTCCCATGATTCCACACTCAATCACAACATCATCAAACTACGCCTTTGTTTCTATGTTTGTTTTAAATATATGCCCTCTAGTGGCGAAAACTTACATATTGTGCCTTTTAAAAGAGAAGTCCACTTCCAAAACAAAGATTCACATATAATGTACTCACCCCCTTGTCATCCAAGATGTTCATGTCTTTCTTTCTTCAGTCGTAAAGAAATTATATTTTTTGAGGAAAAAGTTTAAATGCGGCTTCAAACGATCCCAAATGCAGCTGTAGACAATCCCAGCCAAGAAAGAAGGGTCTTATCTAGTGTAACGATCGGATATTTTCATAAAAATAATACAATTTATATACTTTCCAATGTTAAACGCTTGTCTTCCCCTCGTGCTTGTGTTCTGCCTCAACTTTAAAATCATCCTATATCACTGTTTTACCTTTTTGTTAAGGATGTTTAATCTTCTTTGCATGTTTACTTTGTAAAGACTGGGTCGGTACTTCTGCAGCAATGTAGAATGATTTTGAAATGATTTTTGAAGTTGAGGGAGAAAATACGATTTGAGTTTTTCGACATACCCTAACTGTCTTGAGCCAGAATACACAGAGTTCAATGAGAGCAAGGCAAGACGAGCGTTTGAGAATAAAAAGTATTTAAGTTGTACTTTTTTTAATGAAAATAACCAATCCCATTCGCTAGATAAGACACTTCTTCCTCAACTGGAATAGTTTACAACTGCATTTGGGATCATTTGAAGCTGCATTTAGACTGCATTTTGGAAGTTCAAAATCGAGGCACCATATCAGTCCATTATATGGAGAAAAATGTTAATGTTTTCCTCCAAGAACATAATTTCTTTATGACTGAAGAAATAAAGACATGAACATCTTGGATGACAAGGAGGTGAGTGCATTATCTGTAAATGTTTGTTTTGTAAGTGAACTTTTCCTTTAACACTGGATGGAAATCTTAAAATGTGCACTTAAAAAGTATGTGATCAATTGTTGTGGGTAAGTTTTGTTATCCAAATAAGAAAACATGAGCAGAAAAAACATTTACCGTATAAATTCCTTGATGTGCAACAAAACTCTGTCACTTTGCCTCAACAAATATTACTGCACCAGTCTCATTGCAAACCATCTCAAATGTTGTTTTAATCATTCTGAAATGCCTAAGCCAAAGTTCGTCATCAAAACGAATTGGTGTAGTTACCTCCCAGAACTCCCAGTCTCACACGATTGCTTTTCCAAACATCTTACGCTTCCAAACTCAAAATAACATGACACAGTTTATTGCATTTCGTCTGCATGCTCTGAGGCGCAAGTCATTTATTATGTAGGGGGGAAAAAGTTGCTGCAACTTTCATTTGTATTATTAATAATTTACACCAGTTTCCCAGGAAGTGACGATTTTGAACACATGGGATGGAAACACTTCATTCAGGACGGAGTGCTTTATTCGCAAATGTTTTCTGCTATATTCTAATTTTCTGTGCAAGTTACATTCACAAGTTTGGACATAGCTAATGATGATTAAGAAATGTACAAATGAATGACCCTCAAAATCCAGATGTATCATAATTGATATATTTTAACATGATTTTTCAGGTAAACCTAATAATTTCAGTCCAGTTGTTCATCTTGAAATATTACTAACAATATAATAGTTATTCTTACGTTTACTTTATAAAAATCAGTAAAGATTTAACAGCAAATGTGTAAAAAAAAGTGTAAATTGTCAGTCAGACATCAGAAAGCATGTGAAAGATAGTGTTTATCAAAAAAAAGTAGTGTTTATCAAAGACTGTATTATTATCAGTCAAAAGTTTTTGAACAGTAAGATTTGTAATGTTTTTTTTGTTTTTTAAAGAATTCTCTTCTGCTCACCAAGCCTGCATTTATTTAAGTACAGCAAAACAGTAAAACTTTGAAATATTTTTACTATTTGAAATAGCTGTTTTCTATCTGAATTTTAAAATGTAATTTATTATACTGACTCCATGGCTTTTGAATGGTATAATGTTACAGAAGGTGATGCTGATCTCTGAATATTACTATTCAGCAAAGAATCCTAAAAAAATATTTTCTTAAACAGCAAATCAGACATATTACAATGATTTCTGAAGGATCATGTGACCCTGAAGACTGGAGTAATGATGCTGAAAATGTAGATTTGATCACAGGAAAAAAAATACATTTTAAAATATATTCAAATAGAAAGCAGTTATTTTAAATAGCAAATATATTTCACAATATTACTGCTTTTGCTGTATTTTGGATCAAATAAGCATAGGCTTGGTGAGCATTTAAAATCTTACTGTTCAAAAACTTTTGACTGGTTTACTCATACATATCTAAATGTGAAACTAGTGCTGAATTTCCTGCTTCATTTCATTCCAGAGCTTTCAAAATAGAGTTGAGCATTGGCAGATTCCAGTAACAATAATGTGAGTCTGACATATGGCGCAATAGCGCTTCAGGCGACCTGAGTTTGAGTCCCGGCTCATGGTCATTTCTCGATCCTATTCTTCTTTCTCCTGTCCAGTTGTTTCCTGTCTCTCTCTCTGAACTGTCCTCTCATAATAAAGGCAGCGAGGCCAAAAATATAGCCTAAAAATTGTACCATGGGAATAGTGTGCCTTGGTTAGCAGCCAGTGTCAAAATAAATAAATAAATGACGAGGAAAAAGATGGACTCTTGCTGTAAGAATATCAATTCAGTATAGTGAGAATAACATATTGCAATACTTTGAAATACTGAAAAAATGAATTCGTCTCTATTACGTCCAACACAGCCTGAAACCATCGAGACTGGTCGGGAAAACAGATGTAGACGGTCACGAGCAGTTTGAAAGCTCATTTATGATTGTCGTATCTCACCTCAGCCTTACATAGATCCCACCTGGACAGATTCAGCCAGGTCTGCCTGCTGGTTTACTGAGCTCTCATGTTATAGAAAAGGTCACCATGAGGAGCTAATGGCCATCATCACTGTGCCAAATTAAGGCTCATTAGACGGACCACATCCCGTGGGCGCTCGGTCTTACATCAGCACAAAGAAAGCCATTTTGACCTGCAATAATTGCCTTGATTGCGCCATCCTCTGCTTGCAACCGAACGGCTTGAATTCCCGATTCATTTGAGCATGTTTTTAATAAATGAATGTCCCTGTAAGATAAATGACTTGTCTGTCATTGCACAAAACATAATGTAACAGAGGGAGGGGGAGGGGGAGGGGGGTGAAACTGGAAAGTGATGTATGTCCTTCATTGGACACAGAACATTTAGTTTTTATTAAGAGTTTAACACGTACACGATACATTAGTGGAGGTTCAATAGTCGTAGCTTTGCTTCTCACTGTATTTCACCCTGATGAATTAGCAACTCAGCACGCCACGTAAAATGACACAAGGAAATGAGCAGAGCAGCGTTATTATGGCGTGTTGCACCAGGCCTGGCGAGGCTGGGTAATGTCTTCTTGTGGAGGCTTGACGTTTATTACTTGGGCTAATGTTACCTGCGTGACCCGGCTTGTGGTTTTCTGCAGGGGGAGAGGAAGGTGCTGGAAAGGTCAGCGTTAGCTTTGCTGTTTCATTAGCGGAGATGTGCTTTTTTGTGCTCTGTGCTACAGGCCCGTTGTGATTAGAAAATGTCTTAAACTGACGGTCTTCTAACCTTTGATAATTACTTTGTGAATTAATATCACATTCCAGAAAAATTAGCTTAATTATGTGATTGTGACCTCTATATGTATGTATGTTTGTGTGTGTGTGTGTGTGTGTGTGTCAGTAAGATAAGAGATCAGTAAGAGTTTTTAATGTTTTTAAAGATGCTTTTTTATGCTCATCAAGGCTGCATTTATTTGATACACAAAAATACAGAAAAAAAAACAGGAGTATTGTGAAATATTATTGCAATTAAAAATTAGTTTTCTATTTTAATACACTTTCAATTTAATTAATTCCTTTAGAAATCATTTTAATATACTGATTTATTATCAGTGTTGGAAACAGTTTAAGTTAACAGTTAAGCGCTGCTTAATTTTTTAATTTTATTTGATTTTACTTTAAGCTGTGGTATATTTTCCAGGATTTGATGAATAAAAAGTTAAAAAGAGCAGCGCTTATTTAAAATAGAAATATTTTGTAAAAAGCTGAAATACAATAAAATTTGAAAATATACCATGGATGAAAAGCATATAATTAAACAGAAAATGCAAATTAGAAATGTTGCACAACTGACTGAAATAAAATAAGCTGAAGTGCTAAAATTACTCAAACTAAAATAAAAACAAATTGTTTTTTAATGACAATGATAATAGCACATTACTAAAATTATAAAAATAAAAGCTAATTTAAAATATTGTTATAATTACTATAATACTACATAAGAGTAATATAATAATACTAAAATAATAACTAAAATATACAAATAATTACATTATAAAAAAAAACACTAAATACTAAGTAATATTAAAATGAAGTTTGGAAAAATAGTTGAACTATTTTATTTTTATTTTGTTGTACTTTTTAGGATTCTTTCATGAATAAAAAGCAAAAAGAGCAGCATTTATTTAAAATAGAAATCTTTTGTAGAGCTGAAATACAATACAATTAAAAAAATATGAGATGAAAAACATAGTTCAGAACTGAAAATGAGAAATGTGTAACTCACTGAAATAAAACAAGTTAAAGTGCTAAAATTATTAAAACTAAAACTGAAATAAAAACAATAATAATAATAATAATAATAATAATAAAAGAGAAACAATAAATAATGCAATAGCTTATTACTAAAATACAGAAAAAAAGTTTTAAATATTTTTCTATTTATAATTACTACAATACTGCATAACAGTAATATAATAAATAATACAAAAATAACACTAAATTATAAAAATAAATTAAAAAATAATAATAAATACTAAATAAAATGCAGTTAGCAAAAATGGTTGAACATTATTTTATTTTATTTTGTGGTAAGATTCTTTCATAAAATATAAAAGTTAAAAGAGCAGCATTTACTTAAAATAGACATTTAAAATGGTATACAATAAAATTTAAAAATATGAGATAAAAACAATTAAACAAAAATGAAAATTATAAATGTTGGTAAGTGCTAAAACTACCAAAACTAAAATCCAAATTTTTTTTTGACAATGACAATAGCAAGCGAATTAACTACACAAGAGTAATATAATAATACTAAAATAAATTATAAATTAAATATAAAAATAATTAAATAATTAAAAAACACTAAATACTAAGTAATATTAAAATGAAGTAAGAAAAATAGTTGAACTGTTTCATTTAATTTTATTTTGTGGTACTTTTTTTCAGGATTCTTTAATGAATAAAAAGTTAAATGATCAGCATTTATTTAAAATGGAAATCTTTTGTAGAAGGCTGAAATACAATAAAATAAAAAAAAATATATGAGATGAAAATGAGAAATGTTGTGTAACTCACTGAAATAAAAAAAGCTAATTGACTACATAAGAGTAATATAATAATACAAAACTAATACTAAATTATAACAACATTAAACAACAATTATAACATTTGTTTATGGCAGTAGGTGAAAATACACACTCTTAACTTCCAATCTAATATAATTCAATGTCATTCGCATCCTGAACTGGCCCTTTTCCAGACATGATGCTGTTTTCTTGATGATGAGCACCTGCACAAGCTTTCCATTCTTCAATTCTAATGAAATCAAGATGGAAGTTGCTGGGATTTAAGTCTGTGTTATTTGCAAGCAAGTTATGCGTCATGGCTTTGACGTTATATTGGCTATCTGCACTCAACAAGTGTTTCCATAGAGTCTAAAAACGGAGCAAAACCGGAATGAGAAACATGCAGAGGTAATAGCTAATTGGCAAAAGTGATTACTTTAAAAATTGAGTTTAGTCCTAAAGGCTATCAGACGTGTGTGTGTCTGTGTGTGTTTGTGTGTGATGCACAATGGTGTAGGACCTCCAGTATGAAGAGGGAATAAACAGCCAACCGAGGCTGCTTGATTGCTCTGGATTGTGGGCGGAAAAGGATAAATTAGCAATTCATTCTTAATTACAAAGACCAGAAAAACATTGCCGCTAACAAATGAAGCAACAAAATTACTGATAGGGGTGCGCTCCGTTTCCACGCTGTGCAAAAGAATCGTTCTCCCGCAAGTCGCAGGGCCAAGCTCTGATTAATGATGATTTCTCATTGAATCTCTCCAAACATTTATGAATCCAACCGCCTCGGCGCTCCTTCCATAAATCTACGCGGGGGAGAAACATTTCCGCCCACAAAGTCACGCAGATCTTTGATCCGTAAACAGCGACGCGCACCCCACCTGATCACGTCGCGCTACCGGGGGTCGTCGGAATAAAGAGCCGGTAATACGGCCTATTTGCGACGGCGGTCGTCAGTCAGTGAATGTCTGGTAGTCACGTCACCGCGTTCGGGCCGGCCGTAATAAAGAGCTGAGTTAAAGCCCTGGATACAGGGCCCGCCGAGCGTGTTTTGAAGTGCCGTGGTCATTCAGCAAGAGGGATTTATGGCCTGCGGTCCATCAGCTCTGATCTTAAAAGGCTGTGATTAACAGCAGAGAGAGTAGAGATGGGATTCAGCACCGCTGTAGGCAAACCCTGACAAGGCCATACCACTCAGAAGCTTTTTACTCGGCCTGTTAACAAGGGGACTCACTCTCTCTTACACACACACACATTGTTTTTCTGTGGGGGGTGAAACATAGTAGCATGTCTCCTTCAGGACAGAATAAGACCTTATTTAGAGGCTCTTGAACCTGTTTTTTAACCCAACATGAAGCTGTTTTTGCTGATATTTAATTCGGATTATTTAACTCTAGAGATCTAAATGTACACTACCAGTCAAGAGGTTTTGGATGGTAAGATTTGTTATGTTTTTTAAAGTTTTTAAGTCTGCTCACTAAGCCTGCATTTACTTGATCCAAAATATAGCAAAAGGTATAATACTGTGAAATATTTTTTCTATTTAAATAATCACTTTCTATTTTAATGTATTTTAAAATTTATTCCTGTGATCAAAGGTACATTTTCAGCAGCATTACTGCCACATGATCCTTCAGAAATCATTCTGATAGGCTGATTTGCTGTTGTTTTTTATTATTATTATTATTATCAGTATTTTAAATGGTTGAGCACTTTTTTTTAGGATTCTTTGATGAACAGAAAGATTAACATTTATCTGATTAAAAAGCTTTTGTAACAGCATACACTATACCATTTAAAAGCTTAGAGTCAGTTTTATTTATTTATTTATTTATTTATTTATTAAGAAAGAAATGATAGAAATTAATACTTTTATTTAGCAAGGATGCTTTAAATTGATCGAAAGTGATAATAAGGACATTGATAATATTACAAAATATTTCTATTTTGGATAAATGCTGTTCTTCTGAACTTTCTATTCATCAAAGAAACCTGAAAAAATTCTACTCAGCTGTTTTCAGCATTATAATAATTATAAATCTTTTTTTTTTTTTTTTTTTTTTTTTTTTTTCAGAATATTATTAGAATGATTTTCTGAAGCATCATGTGACTAGAGTAATGATGCTAAAAAATTCAGCTTGGAAATCACAGGAAATAAATTACATTTTAAAATATATTCAAATAGAAAACAGCTATTTTAAATAGTAAAAGTATTTCAAAATTACAGTTTTTACTGTAAATGCAGGCTTAGTGAGCAGAAGAGACTTCCTTAAAAACATTAAAAATCTTACTGTTCCAAAACTTTTGACTGGTAGTGTATATTTTAAATCTGTGAGACTACAATACCTTTTTAATATCTCAAATAATAATTTATGACTTTACTTTTTTATTTTTTGAGAATTCAAAACTACTGTATTTAATCATATGTACTTCATAAAAAAGCTATTTGAGGTCACGGGGACACGAGGTGTAAAAATATGATTGAATGTTATGATTTTTTTTACATGCTAAAATGTTACTGATATTAGTTTTGCAGCATGTTTTCACTGGAGTCAAATTGAAGCAAACGGAAGCAGCATTATAGTTATTAAAATGTCATCTTTGTTTAAAATTAAATCTTTGTTTATTTATTTATTTATTTATGCTCAGTATATTTTGGCTGTTAATTTGATTGTAATATGATAATACAATATGACTCTTTTCAAAAGCTCATAAATCTCTTAAAGCCCACAGCATTTGAATTTTGTCCTGAACATGACAGATATTTAACTCTGATTATTTGAATCTACTATAAATCTAAATATATTTTGAAGTCCAAGATACTCCAAAGTCTTTTTTAAAATCTAAGTCAAAAGAGAGGCTGATGATTAGATTTGATTGCAAACTATTTCATCATGTCCTTCATTTAAAAAATAAAGCTTTTTTTGTTCTAAGAGACTCAGGTGTAAAAATATGATTAAATGTAATGAATTTTTGAATGTTATTGATATTATTTCCTTCAGTATGTTGGCGTCGGAGTGAAGCAAACAGAAGCAGTTCTCATTTATGAAAAAAAAGAACTATTAAAGCTTTAATAATTTCTGTCGACTGAGTTTTTATTAGAGTTGGAATTGTAAATAATAGGTTCATTTTCAAATTCCTGTTATTGTTTTACTCATTAGCATCTTAAATAAACTTCAATATGACGTTTATTAGAATAATTTATATTTTTAAAAACTTGAAGACTTTTATTTAAGAGTATTCTGGCAGTTGTAAAGATTGAAAATCTCTGTGCAATCAGACTGAACTAGACACGTATTTTGACACGTAATACGTATTATGCATATATTTATCATAATTTAATGTCCATTTATTGAAATTGCGTCGTAGATCAGATTCTCATGATGACATAAGTTGCGCACAATATTTATTTAAACCTAGCACAGTCAGTACGGCATAATTAACATTCATGAGTTAACCCTGCACATGTCATGATGCGCATGAACAAGTTCAGCATCGCTGACCCCACTTTGTCTTGAAATACAATCCCACGCCACTCAGGCAAAAGCAAGCACTTTTAACAGCCCATCATTAGCATGATCTCCCAGACCGGCTGTAGCGGAGACGTTTTGTCAGCTGTGGTTGGCAGAATATCTGTATTCTAGCAAATCCGGACGCACGAGATTAGTATTGCGCTCAGGTGCGTGTCAAAAGCAATCTGTCCGCTCACAGGGTTGGGAGTGTGAAATTAAATCAGATACACTCATTATCTCTTCGCAGTACTAAAAGGTTTCAGGCATCTGAACAACCACAACCTGTCTCTAAAGTTTTATCTCACTGGCTTTCACAGGTGGAGAGCATGCGGCCACTGTAACGCATCCGCTTCCTGCAGCCTTCTCCGACCTGCTGCCACACTTCCTGGTGGAGCCTGATGATGTTTATATCGTTAAGAACAAGCCGGTGACCCTCACCTGCCGCTCGACCCCTGCCACTCAGATCTACTTCAAGTGCAACGGCGAATGGGTTCACCAGGATCAGCACTTGATCGAGCGTGACGTGGACCCTGCCACAGGTAGACCCTCTCAACACTCTCTCCGAGCTCGACAATAAAGCCGGCTGACCCGCAGCATTTATAAAATGACACTGGAAAACAGCAGTGCCTATAAAGGATGCTTTCTAGATATGATGCTCTTTCTTCTTCTGGTGTATAGCACAAATACAAGGACTTCCTTCAAAGCAATTTTCAAAATGTCTACTGCCCATATCGTGGACAGGGCTTGCTTTGTGCTCAGGGATTGCACTGTTGCATTAGTGTACTGTGTATCATAAAAGGCCGATTTAGTTTTTTAGTTGGATATTTTGTGTTTTCTAGAAGCTGAGGCAGCAATATGAATAATTAAACTGCAACAACTGTCAGTTTTGTAATCTGTTAGTTATACAATTTAATAATAAAGCTAAAACATCTTGCTTTACAGTGATTTACCGTAGTTGTGAGAAGTTGCTATGCACAGCGAAAGCTTTTATAAAACTTCAGAAACTGCAGTATTATATAAGGCTGCTGTTCTGTTCTTTTATTAATAGTAATCATTTAGTTTAACCGTAGGCTGTTCATGGTTGCCAAGCAACATTATGGTCAAAGTTCGGTCTGTAAACTTGGCAAACTAATATATAGCTATTAGGCAAGACCTCATACACAATGACGTCATACTCTATACAGGGGCTATATAGAGTCAAATGGGTTTTTTATGAATAGCCTAATGAACAATATTGGCCTTAGTTCATCCAAAAATGGAAATTCTGTCATTAATGACTCACCCTCATGTCGTTCCAAACCCGTAAGACCTTTGTTCATTTTCATAACACAAATTAAGATATTTTTAATGAAATCAAGAGCTTTCTGACCCTATATAGACAGCAATGCAACTGACACGTTCAAGGCCCAGAAAGGTAGTAAGGACATTGTTAAAAATAGTACAAGTGACATCAGTCAATGTGCGCCGAAGACTGACATGGGAGTTGTTGAATAAAGTAATTATTTTTGTTTTCTTTGTGCTGGAAAATATTCTCGTAGCTTCATAATGTTACAGTTAAACCACTGATGTTACATGGACCTTACTACTTTTTTGGGCCTTGAACGTGTCAGTTGTGTCGCTGTCTATGCAGGGTCAGAAAGTTCTTGGATTTCATCAAAAATATCTTGATTTGTGTTCTGAAGATGAGCAAAGGTCTTACAGCTTTGCAGCAACATGAGAGTGAGTAATTAATAACAGGATTTTCATTTTTAGCCAAACTATCCTTTTAAATAACGTATTGTCACCTAATGGAGAGTTTGCGACCCATGATAAATGATAATGGATTGAAAGCCAGATGTTCTTTGCAGACACATCAGGCAGCATATTATGTGCAATGACCGCAGAAATTGCTTTTAATTTGGAGATAGTGTGGGAAAGTCGAGTGACTTCACAAAATTAAAGGTAATATATGAATAGAGGGAACTACTGGGCCATTATGAGTATTGCCAAATGTTTGTTTGGCATGTTTAAACACCAATGTGTCTCATTATTTTTCAGTTT
Source organism: Labeo rohita (assembly GCF_022985175.1). NCBI lineage: Eukaryota > Metazoa > Chordata > Actinopteri > Cypriniformes > Cyprinidae > Labeo > Labeo rohita. Next base: position 19,298,865 of record NC_066882.1, on the reverse strand, counting down.
TAGTTAATATATTTAAAAACACATGAGCAGATTTATTAGAAATAGATGAATAGATTTTTTTAGAAGTTTAAAAAAGTTGTCTTGCAGAATTGTGCAGGCTATTAGACAACAAAAATGATTCCATACCACATATTAAAGCAATAAGCCCTGTGAAGCCGTGGTTTACAGTGAATTTATAACAGCTAAGGGGCGTTGTTAGGCACTGTTAGGAAGCTGTTTAAGCAAATAAAATGTAATAATAATAAAAACAATGTAGTATCTCAGAAACGGTTGTGGTTGCAACACAGTGTTTGCCGAGCAACACACAAACGTAAACAAAGGTGTATGTTTGTAGAGTAATTTACAACAGCTCTGAATGCAGCTTAACCGATCAGAATTAAGGACTAGAACTATCCGTTATTTATCATTTTATGTTTCATTCTAAGACTACATTCACACTAGTGCATTTTCGTTTTAAAACACATAATTTGCTATGGTTACGCCTAACGTTTACACTACTCTGGCATTTTCGACCAGTGCAAACGGACCAAAACGTAAACTTTTGAAAATGATGACGCGGCTGCCCACATTTGCTCTGCGTGTCCTTGACAACCGTATAAACAATAACATCATGCTCATTGTTGTACCCATAGATATGTGTAGGTAGTTTCCCCATTCGACTGCTTCAAGCACGGAGACGCGTCCGCCATCTAAATAATAGGGCATCTACCTATACATATCTATGGTTGTACCTGCATGTGACATGCGTTTTCAGTTGTGTAGTGTAGACAGGGATCATTTCTGAGATGCAGTAAAAACGCCTGTGTAGACAAAGCTTTTAAGTTTTAAAATGAAAACGCACTAGTGTAAACAGGGCCTAAATCTTTAGTTAAACTTTTTTCTGTTTATTTTATCTTCTCAATATATTTTGGCTGGTCATTTATTTGCAGTTGCCATTAATTTGAGCATTTGACGTTGTTGTCATTGCAATTAGATTTCAAACAGCTGTTACTAGCTTTCTAACTTGGTTGCCACCAGTTTTGCTTTACATCTCTTTATATCACTGATTAGTCACGTCTCATTTACTCTATAGTTTAGGCTGTTATGAAAAATATATGAGATGTTTGTCTACCTGTTAGCGCATGTGAGGACATGTTCAAGCTGCATGCATATATTTAGTGGCATTCGTTATTGTTATTAGCTTAGCGTAGCGCTAATGGGTTAAGAAAAGCTCCTTTGATTAGCTTGAAGAAGACAATCAAGCATTGATTATGACACTGTGAGGCATTTTGCACAACAAAGGTGTGAATACAGTGAACAGTCAGTATTCACTGTTGTTTTACAGTGCATTTTGGAGAGATTTTTTTCAGTGCACCCTGGTGAAAAAAATAGCATATGCTGGTAGGTATGTTTTGATGCTGGTTTAAGCTGGTCCTTTGCTGGTTTATGCTGGTCATGTTCCTGGTCAAGGACCAGCATAAACCAGCAAAGGTCCAGCTTAACCCAGCATCAAAACATACCTACCAGCATATGCTGTTTTTTTCACCAGGGCAGTGAATGATTCTAACTGGCTTGCTGGGAAGCATGTTGTACTAGAGAGTGGATTCAGACAGCATGCATTAATGTTCAAAGATACTGCGCTTTTTGGCAACTATAAACACCCCCTGTGGTTGATTTAGTGACTTCTTGATATTACTTGGCAGAAAAGTTGTTTATTATTATTAATATACATTCGGTTTTCATATTGCCTTTGCTGCTATTTTATGAAAACAGTAAGTCACTGGTGCATGTCCTGAAATACTTAGTTTTATGTCTTCAAATGTTGTTCAATAAGATTTTAAAGCTTGAACTATCTTTTTTTTTCTTTTTTTAAATCAGTATTGAAGTGTCAGTTCCCCCAAACAAGTCCAGAATGGGTTCTCTTCAGTTTGTGATTTGTTTCTTGTTTTCCAAGACAGCTTCGTGTTGTAATTCCTCAGAGGTTTAATCGCTCTCCCCTCTGAGAGCAGTTTAAGAGATGTAGCCGGTGTTGTAGCCGATTTGTTCAGCTGTACCTGTTCTTATGTGGACACGCTGCGTTTTCTCTTATTTCCCTCCATCTGGTGATTGATTGGGATCTGCTGACAAGTACTCAGCTCAGCTTTCTACAATCACATCGTTCCTAGCGTCAGTAGAATAAAAGAATTTCCTAAAGGGTTTTCTGCATCTCCCGTTCTACGTCTTCCCCCCGTTCTCTCAGGAGGTGGAGGCGGGGAACGGCTCGTCAGCATTCAGCGAACGGATGTTTGTGTGTTTGTTTGACGCTCCTTGGCAGAGGCAGCGTAGGGGCATAGGGATTCACGTCACGCGTGCGCTAGGATTCAGAAGTGATCTGTAACTTAAAACCTCCAATTCACAGCATGACAGCTGATTGGGAGAGCTGACGTGCGGATGACATGCTGCAGAGGAGCTGCAACAATTTTCAGGGGAACGTCGCTTTTCTTAAGATGGAGGATATGCCGCTAGGTATTAGAGCAGACAGGCATAAACTCCTGTCATCTGTCTATAACACATGCACACACTAGACTATTAACATTCAGTTTCTTTTGGCAGACAGTACATTGTGTTTATTTATTTAGCTGCGAGTCGCATTTTGAATGCACGCGCACATTCTTCATTCACCGATGTGAAGTCGGCTAGTCTGTTTGACTGTCACCTGAGCCAGTAGTACATCACTTACATAGTGTATGTCTTGCCACCTGGAAGGATTATGAAATTGTGTTTACAAGATCACAATATACTAATATATTGTAAAAATTATGAAACATGTTTCATGTTTGTTGTTGTTGTTGTTGTTTTGAAGAAAAAAGTAAAAAAAAAAAGTAAAAATCACTAATGTTGTATATACTATACAATATTGTAGTCCATAACTTAATCCATTAAACAGTTTAGGTAATATAAGACTACTTTTTGATTACTTTTAGATTACTTTGATCTTGTTTATCATATTGGTTTAAATAGGATAATCTTGGACCATATTGATCTAAAAATACAAACAATATATTCCATTTGTTGTTATTAACAACATGAAGTGACATTAAACATTATATTACATCGAGGTTTCTGGGGTTTGTGAAGGAACAGGGGGTTTATGAGTTAAATAAAAAGCTAATAATTAATGAAATCATTAGAAAAAATGTTAAATTAAAATAAATTTCAAAATCAGTCAAAAAATAATGGTCATGTGACCATTAACTAACGTCAGAGAACCAATGAACATGCAAATGTGATACTTAACTATTCCAATATTTATTTTAAAATATTAGGAACAGTGTTGGGGGTAACGCATTACAAGTAACACAAGTTACGTAATATTATTACTTTTTCCAAGTAACTAGTAAAGTAACGCATTACTTTTAATTGACAAGAAAACATATGAGTTACTTTTTCAAATAAGTAACGCCAGTTACTTTTCCCCCATTTATCGATAAGCAAGATTATCTTTACAAGATAATCTAACATTTGTTTTCCTTTTTTTTATTGCTGAAGAGTTGACATTTTTTTCTTCTACGGTCTACTGTACAGATGTGAATTTAATTTTCTCAAAGCCAGAGGCTTTTGGCGTGAAAAGGCTTTTACATTTTCCAAAAATAGAACTTTTTATATTAAAAACAAACAAGAAAGCCCTGCCCAGATTTAAAAAGTAACGCAAAAGTAAAGTAATGCATTACTTTCCATAAAAAGTAACTAAGTAACTGTTAATAAATATATATCTATATCCCGTTACACTTCTCGTTGCCACCGAATACTCTCAGTCTCCCAATGTGATACGGCCGGGAAGCAAGACACAGACACAAGCTCTGTATTTCCTTACTTCAACTTTATTGGTCTAATACAAGAGTATATATAGGGGTATTAATGGATGTTATGCATCTAACCAAAATATCTATGTGCGTCATATGGAACAAAACCGTTATTGGGTGTATAATGAAATATCAGAAATAGATCTGGGTGCACAATAAGCTCTTCCTAAATTCATCCTGTTATTCCAACCAACTATATATTAAACAGATAAAACCAAGGGATATAATGATAAAACCATAAGGTATAGATATGTGCGATACAATAAACAGCAGGGAGAGAGGAAAAGGGAGGGGGGGAGAGAAGTCACGTACAAGCAGGTTCTCACAGACAAGGAGCAGAGAGCATGAAATATTCTAACAGTAACGTAATTAGTTACTTTTTTAGGGAGTAACTCAATATTGTAATGCATTACTTTTAAAAGTAACTTTCCCCAACACTGATTAGGAATACTTCAAATAAATATATTAGGTGAAAGAGGATCAGATAACAAAAAGGTTTGTGAATTTGTGCATTTTAATGTGTTTAAAAGACACAAGCTTAGAACATGGAAATACATGATTAAATAACTGAGTGATAATTCAAATAAAAATCAATGTGTTGAAAAAAATAGCTGATGATGAATGATTTTTGTAAATCAGTGGTCAAATGCTGTGTTGCCAATTGAATAATGGCTGATCTTTGTGTAAATGTTTAAAAACTGGGAGACTTTCTGAATGTATATAAGCAGTAGGCTATTTTAGTAAAAAAGAAATGCAAAGGAGAAATTAAGGAGAGTCAGTAAATTATGAGTAATTTATTGCTGTTGTGTAAATAATGTGTAATCATGTAATCCATAAAAAAGTAACTGTAGTCTGATTACGAGTATTTTAAAAATCTAATTACAAGTACTACATTCCTGGATTATGCAATACAGATTACATCTGTTACTACTCAGCTCTCTCTCTCTCTCTCTCTCTCTATATATATATATATATATATGTGTGTGTTGTATTGTATTGTTCAGTAACTGTTGCTCTATTTTGCCTCGAGGTTATGTGGATGTTAAATGATGTTAAATTCATGTTTTTGGATTGTTTTTTTTTTTTTTTTGGCTGAAAAATACTGATTAAGCAAACATTCTTTTTGTTTCACAGTATGTTAGCAGAAGCATTGAATGTCTTCCGTAACTGTCGTTCTGTTTGAATACAATCTGTTGTCAACAGTGAGACAGGACAAGGTCTCAACATGACACCCCATTCCTCTTCCCTCTATGTTGCTGATGAATGGCCAGTGTTTGGCCAGAGATGAAGGACAAACAGATGTCCAACAGTATAGGTTTCCGAAGGTACCCACATTGATCTCTACCAGCTTCCACATTGTGCTGTCAGCAGTGTTTTGAAAGGCGAGCAGCGGGAGGCATCGTCTCCTGTGTAGTTTCAGAAAGTCTGGCTCAAAGTTAGTGCTGGGAAGTAAACTAGACTCCTGACTTTTCCTTTTGAATAGGAAAACAACTCAAACATATGTCAGCTCATTGAAGCGGAGAGTACAAAGTAGTTCCACTTGTCTTGCCAGCTCAGGTGCAAAGGAAATCAGTGTTGTATGGATATCGTGTCTTGTGTCTGAATATGTTTTTGTCCTTAGTCGCCATGGCATTCACATTGTAGTATTTAGCTGATGCTTCTATACAAAGTGTTTTAAAACTGAGCAAACTACACCAAATGCGATTTACAGTTGCTGTCAGGGTTATTGTCATTAAATAAAACTATTAAAACTAACGCTGTCAAATCGATTAATCACATTTTATGTTTGTCTACAATATAAATCTTATATAAATATAAATATTTCTTAAATATATACATGTATGTGTTTATTTATATATACATATACGTTACAATACACACATATACACTACCAATCAATACAATTTTTAATGTTTTTTAAATAAGTCTCTACTCTTCTGCTCGCTAAGCATGCATTTATTTGATCCAAAGTACAGCAAAAACAGTAACATTTTGAAATATTTTTACTATTTATAATAACTGTTCATTGTTTGAATAAAATGTAATTTATTCTCGTGTTCAAAGCTAAATTTTCAGCATCATTTCTCCAGTTTTCAGTGTCACATGAAAGAAATCATTCTTATATGCTTGTTTGCTGTTCATTTTTTATTATTATCATCATCAATATTTAAAACAGTTGAGTACATTTTTTCAGGATTCTTTGATGAATGGAAAGATCCAAAGATTAGCATTTATCTGAAATAAAAGCTTTTGTAACATTATGCACTGTACCATTCAGCTTGGAGTCAGTATTTATTTATTTATTTAGTGGGAAGGAAAAAATAATAATTAATACTTTTATTTAGCAAGGATGCTTTAACAAAAGTGATGATAAAGACATTTCTAATGTTACAAAAGAGTTCTATTTTAGATAAATGCTGTTCTTCTGAACTTTCAGTTAATCAAAAAACTACTCAGCTTTTTTTCAACAATAATAATAAATAATAAATGTTTTGTGAGCAGCAAATCAGACTATTAGAATGATTTCTGAAGGTTAATGTGACTGGAGTAATGATGCTAAAAATTAAGGAATAAATTACATTTTAAAACAAATTAATATAGAAAATTTTATTTTAAATAGTACAAATATTTCAAAATTTTACTGTATTTACTGTACTTTGATCAAATAAAAATAGGCTTGGTGAGCAGAAAAGACTTCTTTAACAAACATAAAAAATCTTATGACTGGTTGTGTGTATCACGTAAAGTTTTTTTTTTTTTTTTTTTTGGATGCACCAATTAAAACATTTTTATTGAAGTAAAGCTGCAAATAAAAAATAATCAAAATGATAATAATAACAATAACAATAAAACTTTAAAACTTTCAGTTGAAGCGCTAAAATTACTAAATGAAATTAAAATAACTAAAACTAAAACTGAATGAAAAAACATAAATGTTAAATAGTAATATTTAATTTACACAAAAACAAAAAAAAAATGACCAAAGTGCATAACAAGATAAAAACTGAAAATGAAACATTATAGTAAAAACATTCAAGCTAATTTAAAATATTCATAGAAACAATATTTGTGTATAAATAATTTTAAAATAGCTTTGCTTGCTGTACTGGCTTTTTTTTTTTTTTTTTTTTTTTAAAGATTGTGTTGTTTTTATTTATTTATTTGTTGTTATTTTATTATTTATTTATTTATTTATTTATTTATTTATTTATTGTGTTGTATTTATTCATTTTCTAGTGAAAAATTATATGTATATTCCTCTTAATGAGTTTCCCCCCACCATATCAATATGTTATATATTCAATCAATACTTTTAAAATGTCACAGCCTTTATCATGCTTCTGCCCTCATCATTAAGACTCAAACCGCTCAGTTCTTCGTTCTTATCGTGGTTTCAGTCATTGGTACCTTGAGGCAGTTTGATCTCATCGAAGGATGTTTTCGTTTGCAAATATCAAGTTATCGACAACTATTTGGTATCTGTCTGCACAGCGCACGTCTCCCTTATATCTGCAGCGTTTACACGAATGAAGAATAATGCTGCGATCTGTCCTTCCTCTCCAGTGTATCAGTGTCCACTATCGATTCTTTCCTGGGAGTCTATTGGTTCTCATTACCTGTCTCCAGTAACTTATCTCAATTGTATTTCTCTGGCCAGTTCAAAGCTTTAACACACACACAGACACACACAGGTTTCTCATCCTCTCGTCTGAGGAAACTAAGCTAAGACAGGGGAGAGATGAAGACATATCCATTCAAAGAGAAATCAATGATGACAGTAGATTTGCATGGACCAGACCTGGATGGCGGCTGATCCATTACGGCAATATTCTCCTTTAACTAACTGCAGTCCCAGACATACGCTGGAAAGATTGCGAACGCGTCGGATCGGCCGATTATATTTGATTTGCTGCCTCCGAGAGGATTTCATAGGAGATCAATGAGCCTTTGAACATGATTGCTCTTATTTCATACAATCTGTCATACCTGACAGCATCTCATTTCCCACTTATATGGTCATTTGTAAGAGTAATTGTCAAAAAATCAGAAATATTTGTCTCTTTTGCAAAAGACACCTCACTGACTTGTAGATACGCATTAAGTATTGACTTCTTAGAGATCCTGGTTTTAATTACGAGATTTTTAATAGAATTTGAATTTGTTTGTTATAGTTTGCAGCATGAATTAATATTTTCCTAATCGAATGAAAGAGAATTTAGGTTAATTAAGTTCCTTTGGATCCGATTCTCTTCATTTATTTTGTTAAATGAGCAAATTGTAATGATTTTTCTCAATGCCAACATTTTGAGCTTGTTTTGCACTGTTCTCAGGTAAAGCTCCTGGGTTTCTACAGACAAGCTAAGATGATTAGCATAATCACTTTTAATTGATGAGGCACATTTCTGCCAATTCCAAAGATCTTGGGTAGAACAGGAGAATTTCGGTGGCCCTTTTAGCATCTGAATTATAGGGGGGATGTATAAAAAACAGAGCCTTAGTTTAGCTTAGTTGAGGAGAGGAGAGTGAGTGCGTATTTGAAGGTGAAATGAATTATGAGCAATTTTCAGCAACTCCTGAGAATTATTGGCACTCTGTCCACATACTCTCAGAACTGTGTAATTAAGTTCATGCAGACTCGTGTCTTTGATTAAATGAAACCATTCTTTGGAATGTTAAGATTTCTCTCAAAAACCTTAAGCCTCCTGGTCATACATTTACTGAATAACAGAAAGAAAAGCAATCACAGGGTTCCATTCAGAGAAATCCCATTATTATTCATTGTTTTTTTTTTTTTTTTTTTTTTTTTTTCAAGATTGAAATTACCTGGAAAAAGTTCCTTATAGGCTTGATGTGAAGAAATTAAATACTATTATATTATTTATTCATTAAATATAATAGTCTAGCAGAGCTGTCAAACATGACCATGTCAAAGTCTAATCTGGACTGCATAATGATTTGAAAAGAGAGCGAAAAACATTGTTAAAAACATTTCCGTTCTTTCATGATATATTATGATATACTCTGCCATTCAAATGTTTGGGATCAGTAAGATTTTTATTTCTTTATTTTTTTTTCCTTTTTTTTTCTCATATATTTGATTGAAAAATAAAGAAAAAAACTGTTATATTGTGAAATATTATTACAATTTAAAATAATGATTTTCTATGTTAATATACTTTGTTATAATTTATTTATATGATACAAAACATTTCAAATAAATGCTGTTCTTCTGAACAGTAGTGTTACAAAAAAAATTAAATGCTGTTCTTTTAAACTTTCTATTCATCAAAGAATCCTGGGAAAAAAAAAAAAAAGCAGCACAACTGTTTTTAACATTGATTTCTGAAGGATTATGTGACACTGAAGACTGGAGTAATGATGCTGAAAATTCAGCTTTTCATCACAGGAAAAGTTACATTTTAAAGTATTTTAAAATAGAAAGTTGTTATTATTTTACAATATTACTGTTTTGATCAAATAAATGCAGCCTTGATGAGCATAACAAATGTTATATTTAAAAACATAAATCTCACAAATTTTTGACCGGCAGTGTATAATTTGTTTAATTCTAATTTTTTACAATTTCTAATTTTGTTTTTGAAATATTTTTTTAAATAAATAAATACTTTTAAGGATGTTATATTAAACAAAATGTCCATAAAAACCTTTATAAAGTTACTAAAAGTTTTTAATTAATGGTTTTTTATGTTTTAATATTTTTTTCCACTTTCTGTTAATCAAAGTATCCTGGAAAAACAATATCATGGTTTCCACAAAGACATGCAGCACAACTGAACATTGGTAATATTAATAAATGCTTCTTGAGCACCAAGTCAGCATATAAGAATAATTTCTGAAGCATCATGTGACACTGAAGACTGGAGTAATGATGCTGAAAATTCAGCTTTGCATAACAGGAATAAACTACATTTTAAAGTATTTTAAAATAGAAAGCTGTTATTTTAAATTGCAGTAATATTTTACAGTATTACTGTTTTTTCTGTATTTTCGATCAAATAAATGCAGCCTTGATGAGCATAACAAACGTTATATTTAAAAACATAAATCTAACTGATCACAAACTTTTGACCGGCAGTGTATAGTTTTTCTAATTCTATTTTTTTACAATTTCTATTTTTTATATATTTTTTAAATAAATACTTTTAAGGATGTTATATTAAACAAAAATGTCAATAAAAACCCTTAAAAAAGTTACAAAAAGTTTTTCCAAGTTTTATATTTTAATCCTTTTTTCCCACTTTCTATTAATCATAGTATCAAAGTAACCAATATAATATTAATAAATGGTTCTTGAGCACCAAGTCAGCATATAAGAATGATTTCTGAAGCATCATGTGACACTGAAGACTGAAGTAATGATGCTGAAAGTTCATCTTTGACATCACAGGAATAAATTAAATTTGAAAATATATTGAAACAGAAAACAGTTATTTTAAATGTTAACAATGTTTCACAATATTACTGTATTTCTAATCAAATAAATCCAGCCTTAGTAAGCGTAGGAAACTTCTTACAAACTTCTGAGCAGTACTGTGTGTGTGTGTGTGTATTATTTTGTATAATACAGCAACTTCTACAGTAAATATCATAAAGACTACAAATGAAGATTATCAAACGTCTGAGAACATCTTGCTAACAATGTAGAAACGCGAAGATTACTCAGCAGTGATGAAGCGATCTTTAATGGGTTGTTAGATGGCTGATTTAGTCAGTAGCTGATGTCTCTACAGCCTGGGCTTTAATGAGCATCAAAAGAGCGAGTAGGAGGCGAGGACAGTCAGTGTACCTCTAAATGAACATAATCGTCTCGTGCCACCTGCTAGACATCAATCAATAGCAATGGGGCTAATTGATAAGGCATTATTAGCAACTTTCCCTTTAATGGGAATTGTATTTCATCCTGTCTGAATGGCAGAGAGGGAGAGTGTTTGGCATTGAGGCATCGGGAGCAGATGGCAAGGTCAACAGCTCCAGTAATCCAGCGAGCGCACAGACCCATTAACTGGCCTGGCCGGGTCAGCACCGGCGAGGGGATCTGCATTACTGCAAATGCTTCATAAAGAGACTGTTTAGAAACCGACCACGCAGAAATGAAAGGTAATATCGCTGAACATAAATCAGCCTGTCTTGAGAAGCAAAGCACATCAGTCTATGAGAGCCAGTTTTTTTTAACATTGGATTCAGGCCTAAATTCATCTCGGGTTCGGATGGCATGCCATGGACCAAAAACAAACCATTTATAAAGTCTGTCATGTAGATTGCAGATTTGCAAATTTGAACTCTGATTGCAGGCTTCTTTATAATTATAGAAAATCAGGGTGTGCAGTTTTGTTAGTCTGCTGTGCTTCCTTTTTAAAAATTACCAGTAAATAAGTGCTGTGTTTTTAAGGGAATTTATATATATAACAGTGTTGATTTATTGCTATATTGCAGTTATGGCTGTCAAGCGATTAATCGTGACTAATCACATATTAAATAAAAGTTTGAGTTTGCCTAATATATGTGTGTGTATACTGTGAGAAATTATTATGTATATATAAATACAAACACATTAATGTATATATTTAAGAAATATTTACAAGTTTATTATACTTTTTATATAATTTATATAATTTATAAATAAAAATATTTTTAACATATTTCTCTTAAATATATAGATTAATTGGTGTGTATTTATATGTACATAATAATTACACACAGTACACACACATATTTTAGGCAAACTGAGACTTTTACTTTTTTATGCAATTAATCGCGATTAATCATTCGACAGCCCTAATTGCAAAAAATGTAACAAAACACTAAAGACCTTCACATTTTACATACTATTTCCATTTCAAATAAATGCTGAATTTTCATCAAAGGATGCTGAAAAGAGTTTTGGTTTCTACAAAAATATTAAGCAGCACAACGGTTTTCAACACTGATAATAAAAAGAAATGTTTCTTGAGCAGAAATTCAGCATATTAGAATGATTTCTGAAGGATCATGTGACACTGAAAACTGAAGTACACTGTAAAAAACAATTTGTTGAGTCAACTTAAAATAATTTGTAACCTGGCTGCCTTAAAATTTTAAGTTCAGTCAACTCAAAAAAAAGTTTATTCAACTTGAAATGTTAAATTGTACTAAGTGACAACTTAGATATTTGAGTTAAATCAACTTAAAATTTTAAGGTAGCTGGGTTACCTACCCATCTGTTAAGTTTAGCAAACACAAATATCTAAGTTGATACTTAGTACAACTTAACATTTCACGTTGAATAAACTTATTTTAGTTGACTGAACTTAAAAATTTAAGGCAGCAGGGTAACAAATTATTTTAAGCTGACTCAACAAATTGTGTTTTTAATTTTTGACAGTGTAATGACTGCTGGAAATTCAGCTTTGCATCACAGGAATAAATGACATATTAAAATATATTCAGATAGAGACATTTTGGTGTATATGTGTATAGAAAATTGTAGCAACAGTCACATAAATGACCCCAAAAAATGTGTATAAAAAATAATTGTTTTAAAATATGTTATTAAGTGTTAATTTTATTAGTCAATGTTAGGATAGATTTTTTCAATCCAAACAAAAAATAGTCTTTCTTTTGTTTTTGTTTTGTTTTGTTTCCATGTAGTGCAAAAATCATCTATTTTACTTCCCATTAATAATTTTAATCAGAAATTATGGTTCCTGTTATTGAGGGGAAAAACACACACATGCGCACTGGGGTGTGTGCGATAATGACAAAAAATGGCATTTAGATATTTTCTGGAATTAAGACATGAATGCATTTAACCTGCAGTTACATATGCATAAATTAAGTTTTGATGTTTAAAAAAAAGTACTGATATCTGAAATTATTTTTTAAATATAATCATAAAATCGCCAGTAGGTAGCAGCAAGTCACTGCATGAGTGAGTCATTGAGTCATTTATTCAACTGATTCATTCAAACAGGTGATTGATTCAGTAACAAACACTGTTGTGTTGCTCAGAGATGAAAAACATTTTTGCTGTGGCTTTGTTTGGAACTTTTTCCGTTGAAAAAATACAGCAAAGACTGGAACTTGTGTCTAAAATGTAAGTCAATTAATATAAACTTCTTGTTTATTGATCTGTTTTATAAAATCAAGATCACATTTGCAAAATGAACTGATATTTGGAGAAAAAACTGTAGGCCTACTCTTCGTACGATATTAACTATATCAGATTATATAAATATAAAAAAACATAAAAGTCAATAAGAGGCATATCTGCCCTCATATCTTGAATTTTGAGGGAAATTCTGAATATATTTTTAGACTAAATCATGCAGTGAATGTGTGCAGTGGTCTAACCTATGTCTCATAGTTTATATGTGCACTCTCTGGATGTGTTTTTGTTTGTTTTTTGTGATATAGTTGATAATGTCAAATTACATCGTGTAAACAAAAATTACAATATTGTAGAGGATATATATGGCACACACACACTTTGGAACCATTTCAAAGCAAACAAAAAAAATGTATATACAGATTTTTTTTTTAGCATACGCATTTTCTACCTAACCTTGTGTTGTTGTAATGGTTCAAAGAGGGCTGCTCTGCTGTTCGAGTTGTTATTCAGGTGTGATTATGGCTGTTTCGGCTACCTCAAGCTGGCTTAATTCACTGACCCGACGTGCCCCAAATCTTCTGCATTTAGAGGAAATGTGTGGCACAACAGAAGTTCTGCCGGACGATGAAAACAGCTCCTCTCAGTACACACAGCCTGCACTCCCACAATCCATTTCAACTCAGCCCATAGCTTACAGCTAGTAAGTAATTACTTTTTGATCAAGAGCTATGCCCTTGTTGTTGCACAGAATGCAATCTAGACTAACAACATGCCTGTGGTAGTGATTCAAGCATTTATTTTTCTCACTGTGCACTAGGAGACCAATGGATTATCAATACTGTACCATTAAGATGTGTTGCTTTTTGTGGAAGGAAATGAAGATTGACACCGTAGCGCTGCTGCGAAGAGCCCCAGAGAGCTGTTTACTTCACAATTAAAATGGCAGTGATGGGAGTGAAAAGAGGAAATGTAGTTAAGGATGTGGAAAATGTCCATGGAATGGCATAAAAAATGGGATGTGGCATCCTCAGGGCCGGTGTTGGAAATATTCATACATTAGGAGGTTTCCAGTGGCACATGCCATGGATGCTTGTCATTTTGCAACCCTGTAGCACTGTAAGTGACACAGAGGCACAGTAATTGGTGAAAGAAGGTTCTGCCATTGCATTTTATGCTTTAAACTAGATCCATAGTTAGGTCATGAAATCAAGAAAAGTATTTTTTTTAATGTATTTATTTATTTGTTTGTTGTATTGTTTGTTTAAATCAACTATTTGTCCATTTGATTTAAAGCATTCACGAGTAGGCCCATAAAGGAAGAGCGATGGGAAAAAGAGTGATACAAATCATTTGTAATAATTAATTTTTTTTTCTCTCTCTCTCTCTCTCTCTCTCTCTCTCTCTCTCTCTCTGTCTCTCTCATATATATGTGTGCGTGTGTGTGTGATCTTTTTTTTGAGATTTTTTTTTAGAATTACACACTGTAATGTGTATATCAAAATAATTGTTTTAAAATTATTTATCAATAAGAGTTTATTTTAAGTCAGTTTTAAGCCGTGAAGTCAACAATTTTATTTATTTATTTTATTTTATTTTATTTTTATTTTAATTATTTATTTTTTTAATAAGCTACTTGGTCATTTGATTTAAAAATTAAAAATAATGTTTATAACTAAATGATTGTTTTAAAATAATGTATTAATAAGTGTTTATTTTAAGTCAATTTTAAGTCGTTGAAATCAACGATTTATTTATTTATTTATTTATTTATTATTTATTTATGTTAAAACCAGCTATTTGGCCATTTGATTTAAAAAATAAAAAATAATGTGTATATATAGCTCAAAATAATTGGTTTAAAATAATTTATTAATAAGTGTTTATTTTAAAACAATTTTAAGTCATGAAATCAACTATTTATTTATTTATTTATTTATATTAAAATCAGCTGTTTGGCCATTTGAGTAAAAAATAAAAAAATAATGTGTATATATATCTCAAAATAATTGTTTTAAAATAATTTATTAATAAATGTTTATTTTAAAACAATTTTAAGTCATGAAATCAACTATGTTTTTATTTATTTATTTATTTATTTATTTATTTATGTTAAATATTTGGCCATTTGATTTCAAAATTAAAAAATAATGTGATATAAATCTATCATCTCTTAGCAATGCATGAATGGCCCCAAAAATTGTGTATATCACAATAATCATTTTAAAAAAATATTTTATTAATATTAATATAATGTTAGTTTTATCTGAAGAGTTCATTTGTAAAAACAAATAACTCTGTTTTTATTAATTTTCATAAATCATGTTTTTTATTGTGTTATCATGATTTTGTTTTATTGTGTTAGTTAGCTGTTATTATCATTTAATCAAAACAACCCAACTGCAGTTTGATTGATATTACTTGGAATGCAGAATAATAATTAAAAAAAAAAAAAAAACACGATTTATGAAACATTAAAAACATATATTTTTAGTTAATTTTAGGCTATATTTTTTCAGTCCAAACAAAAAAAGTCTTTCTCATTTGTTAAATATGATCATTTGCTTTGATTTGGAAGCAGACCACTCATTAATTTCTTTGCATGATTTCACATTTGGATGTACTCTTGAGTGGCATACGGGACTCTTTTTGTCAACTACATAAATACACTATGCACTGTTAAATGAGATTTTATTTTAGTCAATCCAGTTGTTTTTTTCTCCATATTTCATAACGCAGAACGAGTGCTGCTAGAAAAGCTTGACAGAGATTGCAGCTGTAACTAAGGGCAACAGAGACTAATTTGATTGACATCTGTTGCTGCTCCACCTTCTTCCTCCATTTCTGATTGTAATTTTCATTCCCTACCATGTACCAGCATTTTGCATCAAGATAGGTACAACAGTTGGAAATTTCTGCTGTTTTCTGTCTTTAACGAATCACGAATACACATCATTACAAAGACAGAATTTTTGCTCACGCTTAGTGTGCAGACATACTGTAAAACAGCATTGTGTGGGTGAAGATGGATGTTTCTAATACATTTCAGAAAAAAGTGCTTCTGTGACTAGCTGTGCTTGTCACTCAAGCCTTACCAAACATAAACAATCCACCGAGACAATTTCAGTTTTTAACTGTCACCAATCAAGTAAGATGATTTTTGATGCAGATCAACACCTGTTCGGCTCATGTTGCTTTATAAATAGATCAGCCGCTGGGAGAGGAGGGAGGGGACGTGACAGCTTAATAGTCCGTGAAGATTCTTGATAGGCAGAGAAACCAGGTGGATGACAGTTTGTGCTTTGTGTGCACTAGCCCTTAGGAACGAATCAGTATAAACTCACTTAGCACTCAAACAAATATCAAAACATGCAGCTCTTCTTTGTCAGCCTGGGCTGCAATCACATGTAGGATTATGACAGAGGAGGTAGTTTTGGGGCAGGAAATGGTTTCTGAACGGATTTGGAGTAGGTCTAGATTGCCACATGATGTTCAATACAGCGGCTGGGAAATCCTATGACGGTCGGAGTGCTGCTGAATTTATGTCCCCTAAAGATTCATGCGCTCAGAAATATCCTTTGTTCATCAATCATGCTATCTAAATAGAGTTTTCAGCACGTTTACATCTGGTATTGACATCCCTCTTGGTCTCTCATGCTCACCAAGGCTGCATTTATTTGATCAAAAATACAATAAAAAGT
The DNA here is from genome assembly GCF_022985175.1 of Labeo rohita. Classification (NCBI taxonomy): domain Eukaryota; kingdom Metazoa; phylum Chordata; class Actinopteri; order Cypriniformes; family Cyprinidae; genus Labeo; species Labeo rohita. The sequence continues at coordinate 19,282,237 of NC_066882.1, read as the reverse complement.
AATATTGTGAAATATTATTACAATTTAATGCAACTGCTTTCTATTTCAATATATTTTAAATGTCATTTTTTTCTTGTGATGACATCTTCAGTTGAAAAGAAATTAAGGTTTTTGAGGAAAACCTTCCAGGATTTCAACGGGTTAAAGGTGCAAATTGCAGTTTCAATGCAGCTTCAAAGGGCTCTACACAATCCCAGCTGAGAAATAAGGGTCTATCCAGCAAAACAATCTGTGATTTCCCCCCCAAAAAATTCAGATTTATATACTTTTTGACCATAAATGCTCGTTCTGCGATGCACATCTACGACTTCAAATGGTACATTATCTCGTTGGAAAGTCTTTGTCTGTGTACTTTGATTCAAAAAGGTACACTCTAAAAAATGCTGGGTTAAAAACAACCCAACTTGGGTTATTTGACAACCCAGCGCTGGGTAAATATTGGACAGAACACATGCTGAGTTATTTTGACATAGCTAGTTGGGTTAAATGTTTTTACCAAAAATCTGAGCCGATGAAGGGTGCCAAAACGAAGACTCCAAAAACTGCCCCAAAACAAACAGTACTGACATTAGAGAACATATTTTAAGATTAAATAACAAAGTACAATAACAAATAAAATTCATTTGTTTTATGCAAGGCAAAAGGCGTTTCCATCCTGCGAAACAACCGCTGCTAACGCAGCTGACTGACATCTCGTCCTTATGTTGCGTTGCATAAAATAATACAATTTACAGCACAGTAAAGACTTTATAAATAAAATGTATACAAACCTTTTTAACACTGAAGAAGTGCAAATCGGTGGCATCGACAACTGCTCTCTCATGTAGAGGATTCAAAAAGCCCATGCTCTGACCGTAACTCAGCAGCTGGGTTATTTTTCGTCAGAGACAGGCTCAACCCAGCGGTTGGGTAGAAAAAAAATAACCCAGTGTTAAAAATGACCCAGCAACTTAGTTACAGAAAAACCTTAATGTCTTTTCAACTGAAGAAAGAAAGACATGAAGATCTTGGATGACATGGGGGTGAGTGTTTTTTCAGGAAATTTCAGAAATCCTTTAAGCTGTACATAGTTAAAATATAGTCTTACAACGCTCCCTTTGAAAAAATCTGATCACATGTGGTCACAGGAGACTGGTTTAGTTTTCTTAGTTGTCATTTGGTTAATAAGTCTCTTATTTTGCAGTGCTGTCAAACGCCTGTCTGCTAGGCAGAATATTTAAGAGAAATAAACCCAAAAGATACTGTGATGCCAGCTGGTTTTCATGGGTTGGTAGGTCTTTAGCTCAGAGCTATTTAGAATATTTTGGCCGTACACAGTCCTTAATTGGTTTACCTTAACAGCTACTTGCTGACAGATATGCCTTCTGGTTAAGAAGTCTGACAGAAATGGAGGTTTAATGAGGCTGATATGATTTTTGTTAGCTCCAGTGCTATTTGCTAGCAGATGGACTGTCTCAGTGTCTATCTGTAGCTTTGATAATTTATTACCTGAGGTGTAAATTGTCAACAGAGGAATACCTTCTGTCAGAGCTGGATTTATTCTTGGTTGTTGGCCTGCTACAACCAACCATGGCTCAGGCGGCCAGTAAACCTAGCTGGAAGAGGAATGAACTAACAACTTGAGCACACACACACACACACACACACACACACACTTACAGAAGCTGCTGTGTAATATTAGGGCGCAGCCCACCTGCCTATGACCCTTAGGAAACATAAGTATTGGAGAGATTGACTGCATATAGTGCTGTCATACTTATATGAAGTTTTGCCTAGCGAATAATTGTAATGTAATTGTGATTAATGATTTAATTGTTTTCACAGTGTAAGCTTAATACATCCACACTTTACTAAATAATTCTTTTACTGAACTTGGATACATAAAATGTTTGATTTTCTTTGAGGCTTTGTTGACATATTGCATAACAACAACAACAACAACAGTAATATTTATTATTTTTATTATTATTATTATTATTGATTAATTGTCTCAGGATAGAATGACCTGAAAAACAATACTATTTAAAATTTTAAAATATGTAAAAAAAAAAAAAAAAATTTTGGAACTGTCCACATTCATTCATTCATTCATTCATTCATTTATTTATTTATTTATTTATTTAAATTATTTAAATTATTTGATTGTCACAGGGTAGAATGGCCTCAATAATAATACTATTATTAAATGTTAAAAAAAAAGATTTTTTGGAACTTTACACTTTTTTAAATAACAAAAAGTGGCAGTATATAGATAGATAGATAGATAGATAGATAGATAGATAGATAGATAGATAGATAATTTTTTTTTAATATTAATTTATACTATTTTAAATATAAAAAAATAGTATTACTATTACTAATAGTAAAACTATTATATATATATGTGTGTGTGTGTGTGTGTGTGTGTGTGTGTGTGTGTGTGTGTGTATATATATATATATGTGTGTGTGTGTGTGTGTGTGTGTGTGTGTGTGTGTGTGTGTATATATATATATATATATATATACATGTGTGTGTGTGTGTGTGTGTGTGTGTATATTATTTTAAATTATTATTATCGTTATTATTATTATTATTATTATTATTATTATAAAAAAATATTTAATTGTCTCAGGGTAGAATTACCTGAAAAATAATAGTCAATTTTAAATATTAAAATGTTCTACAAATATTTTGGGAACCTACCACTTTTTTAAGTACCAAACATACCACATTACCATTATTTTATTTTTATTTATTTTTAATGATTTCATTGTCACAGGGTAGAATGACCTAAACAATACAATATTTTTTAATAGTAGTAGTAGTAGTAGTAGTAGTAGTATTTTAAATATTTAAATAAAATCAAAAAATGTTTTGGGAACCTTCCACTTTATTATATATCAAACATACCACATTATTTTGATTATTATGATGATGATGAATTTATATTGTATATATAATAGACAATATTCATACATATGTCTATCAGGTAGTTAATTCATTACTAATATGGGTTGTTTTGTTAAACAATTTTGTTAAAACAATTTCTGTTATTTACTCACTGTTTTTCACTTTTTTTAACCAGTTTAAATGATTCATTTCACTTTGATACTATTGTTACCTGCGAATGATGTCAGCATGGGTTGACAGTGTTTTCTTTACCCAACTTTCTAAAAATACAAAAGCAAATTAGCATTTCATGAGCCTCGGTGGATCTGTGAATTCCTGTCCGCTCTTCACTGAAGATGCTATGAGTGTTAAAACGGAGCCCCCTTCTGCTGCAACACATGATCATCGCACACTGATCTTACATCATATCAAACAGTCTCTCTCCAGAGGCAGTTTAGCATCAAACATCCAATAAATAACCACAATCAACAGTGACATGCCAATATGGTGCAACGCGCAGATCGGCGTGTTGATGCCATAAGATAAAAAAATCAATCAGCAGACGAATGACAAATTGCACCTTGAGTAACCTTCACTAGCTGCCTATTGATATAATCATACAAAACAAAGGAGCCTTACATAAAAGAAACTCAGTATTATAAAGAAAGTACTTGTGTGTTTTCATGTTAGATAAACCCGCTCTCACTGTTGCCAGGGCTTTCTCAGGTTACAGACGCTTAAGATTTAATTTAATATCAGTCATATAAAAGTCGACATAAAATCATAGTGTTGTTTTTCATGGCGCTTGTAATCGCTCTAGCTTGCTTTCCGTGTCACAGCCCATTTCAGGGCTCCGTAGGCTTGAATATTGGTCTTTTTCCCTTTTTCATGCTGCAGATTGACACGTTAGCATGCCGCCAGTTGTTTTTCTAACCTACCTGTGAGTCATTTCACCTTGAGCTGGCATTGGCCTGAACTCGACTGGATTGATTGGTGCCGCAGCCACATGCTGGGTCACCAGCCTTAAATAATCCATAATCGAACGGCGAGCGCGAGCGGGGGGCCTTGAACGTCGCATTCACGCTCGCAAATAGACAGTTCAATCAAATTAGAACTAGCAGAAAATATTCCTGTAATAACTGGAATCCTTGAGCCAAGCCTTGACCCAAAAACTGCACACTGGTTGGGGGTCCCTGGATGTGGCCGTGTGGGCCCCTCCGTGGCTGATGGATTTAATGTGGCCCTTGGAACGGTCCGTCTGTCTCTTCTCTTCTTCATAGACTGCTGCTCACTGGAGTGAGCCGAGGATTACAGTATCTTATTAGTGCAGGAAAGGAGACAGCCGTTCACTGAGTCATCCTGCCTGTTGGTCCACATGGACCACACATCCAGCTTCAGAGCGCCTGAGGACAGTGGCTTTTTTTTAATGTGCTACTTAGAGTTTGAAAGGTTTTTGGGGGGTGGGATGGATACTAGTTTTGATCCTCCATCTGTGTGTGGCATTATTTGGGACTTTTATTATTAGAGGTGCTACCCATGAGGTGTGTTCAAATCCCTACCTCTATACACCTTTTATGCTGTGAAGGATACCTCAAATCGTTTGGCTTTTTGTGGATAGGTGCATTTGTAGTTTGGATGCTGGATGAAAAAAATCCCAAAGATTTAGTGAAGGAGGGAGCCAAAACATATATATCGATACATGAAGTAGGCTTATTTTTATTTTATTTTATTTTATTTTATTGTAATCATTTACTTTTTTTTTTGTAAATTACATATTTTATTATTTTTATGAATTTTAATAATCGTATTATTGTATACATATATTTATTAATTAATTTACTTTGGGTTTTTTTTGTTTTTTACTATAATGTTATACTTTGTTGTTTCACAGTTCTTATTAATTTTAGAATTTTATACATTTATTTAATCTATTTATCTATTCATTTTATTGTTTTTGGTCAGATTTGAACGTAGGCATGTGTATTAATTAATTAATTTTATATATTTTTTCATTATTTGGTTTTATTTTAGATTTTATTTTATTATTCTATTCATATAATTTACTATTTTTTGTACATTATATGTTTTAATATTTTGTATTCATTTTAACAATTGTATTGTTGTATTGTTTTTATTTACTTTTGGTATTATTTTCTTATTTAATATTTTTTTACTATACTATTTTATTGTTTCACACTTTTTTATTATTTTGTAATTTTATAAATTTATTTAATCTATTTATCTAGTAATTTTATTAATTATTTTTTGCTTCATTATTTTTATTTTATTTATATCATTTACTTGTTTGTGTAAATTATATATCCTATTATTTTTATGAATTTTAATAATTGTATTATTGAATGCATATATATATATATATATAATTTTTTTGTTCAAAATTGTTCCAATTTTATTTTAGCATTTGCTTATTTTTAATTATATATTTAATATTTTTATAGATTGTAATTATTGTATGCATATAAATATGAATTAATTTATTTACTTTTGTTATTTTATTCTTATGTGATTTTTATTTTTATTATAATAGATTTTGTTCACAATTGTTTCACAATTTTTATTAATTTTAAATATTAAATATTTGTTTTTTGTCAGATTTGCATGTGTAATTTATTTATTTGTTTCATTATTTGTTTTTATTTTATTTTGTTATTTTATTCATGTCATTGACTTATTATTGTAAATTATATTTTAATTTGTATGTATAATTTTCTTTCACATTTATTTAATATATCTGTTCATTTTGTTTATTATAGTATTTATTTATTGTTTCATTATTTGTATTGTTTTTATTCAACATTTATATTAATGTGCTATAACCTAATTTGTTTTATTTCATTGAATTACTTCTGGACTAAGAGAAGAGTGGAGACAACAGAAGAGTCATGAGGCAGATATGAACTCACGTTGACCTCATAAGCTTTATAGCTCAATGTTTTGGCACACAGCTCTGATTTCTGTCAGTGTTTTAATGACATTTTTCGAATTGCTCTGATTATTCATGCGTTTGTTTACCACTTTGCCCGCTGTTTCAGGGCTCAGACGTCCAGAAGCGATAACGGGTAATGAAAAGCGCGTAATGCTTTGAAAGAGAGTGATATGTTTGTCAAACAACATAGTAAGCATTACATTATTCAACACAGTTCAAAACACTAATGTGTTTTAAATGCGTATTTACCTCTGTAATTCAACACTAATGATAAACATCATTATTGCCACTAGCGTGTCTATACAGGTGATGGAAGCAATTATTTGTAAGATTCAGCGCGTCGCAGTGTGACACTTTACTCTAGCTGTATTCAATAGGAAGTCAGTAGAAAAATAAAAAAAGTCCCCGGTGACGGCCACACGCTGACCTTCTGACCGATAGTTGCGTGTCGTTCTAGTGTAAGTCGGTTCCCCTTAATCCCAGCTCCCGTTGATGAATCTTAGCGTCTCGCTCTCTAGATGCGGCCTAATTGAATTTCCTCGGTCACAATGAAAACTTACTCCAACCTGCCAGTTTTGGGCCGCGCCTTTGATAAGCAAATGACCCCCGTGGAATTGAGGTCACCGGCAGCAAAAACAAGAGTGAGTGAAAAAAAATAAAGTCTCTGCGCCAGTCAAGACTCTGTATCAACTCACAAGAGAATAAGAGCAGCGATGTCACTGCGGGTCTGCGAGTCTGTGAGTCTAGACACACACATGCTGTTTGATTTAGCAGCCTCATCCTCTTCATAATAAAAGTCCTTTATAGCAATAATGAGAGTTGTTACTCACACGTTTGGATGGATAACACACTTGAATAATGCATCTCTTTGTTACCTAGTCGCTCCTTTAGCAGCGTTTGCCGCTCCTTTTGGGAGCTGTTGGTGCAGACACAAGGAACAGATGTTCGCCGCTGCAATAATATGTAGAGCAGTCACGGCAAAGTCACGCTGGGACTGAGATAAAGTTATGGTGTAGTGTGTCGGAACGGGATGTTATCATATCTACTGTAAATGCACCGTCGAATCCGACCAGGACCCTGCTAGTTCCCTGGAGAAAACATCTCAACCATATTTTTTTTTTCCTGAGAGACTTTGGGCTTTCTTCAGATAGCACAGCTGAATGGATAGTTTAAGACTGAGATGATGAAAATAATGTCATGATTTACTTTCCAAACCTGTGTGACTTTTCCTTCTGCAGTGGAATGTAAACAGATATTTTGAGAAATGACGTATATTTTACAAGTCATACAGGTTTGAAACAACATAAGGGTGAATAAATGATCACAGAATTTTAATTTTTGGATGAACTATCCCTTTAAAGAATGGTTACTGTGCAAAAATGATAGTAAGTTTTAATGAGTGTTGGGAAATGTATAATGTTTTTCTTTTACACAACATAAAGCTTTATTTTATTTTATTTTTTTTATTTTAGTATTTAATTTTTGATTTTATTTATTTTGGTTATTTATTGCTAAAATAAGAAATAAGATTTAGGAAATATAATTAATGTAAAAATATAATAAAAATATTTTTTTTTATTTTAGTTAGTTATTTTTTATTAACAGAAGCTAGGAGTACTAGGAATATTTTAAAGAATATAATTTTTTATTTTAATTTTATTGAATTTAATTTATGTATTGTAGAAGTAAGAAGAAATATATAATAAGTATAATTAATATAAAAGAATATAACAAAATAAATTTCAGTTGACATTTTTAGCTGTTTATTTTATTTTATTTTGTAATTTATTTATTTATTTTTATTTATATTATTTAAATTATATATATATATATATATATATATATATATATATTTTTTATATAAGAAGTCAATGTCAGTTTACATTTTTAGCATTTTAAATATATATATATATATATATATATATATTATTTTATATAAGAAGTCAATGTCAGTTTACATTTTTAGCATTTTAAATTAGTTATTTTATTTTGTTTTATTTTATTTTATTTTATTTTAGTTATTTGTTATTTTTGTATTAACATAAGCTAGGAGTACTAGGAATATTTTAAATAATAAAATCTTCTATTTTATTTTATAGAAATAAGAAATAAGATATAGGAAATGTAATTAATATAACAATATAATCAGAAATAAATTTTAGTTTACATTTTTAGCATTTTAATTTAGTTATTTTATTTCGTTTTTTTTTTTTTTTTTTTTTTTTTTGTATAAATAGAATTAAGAAGTATTAGGATTATTTTGTTTAAAAATAAATATTCAATTAAAAAAAATATTGCGTTTATTACATTATGATATAATGTTATAGAAGAAATACATTTCAGTTTACATTTTCAGCATTTTAATTAGATTTTTTAAAAATATTTTATGAATTTACTTGTTAGTGGAAATGGAAATTTGCTGAGGCCCTCTAGTGGGCCCTGGCTTCAAAGGTTTAGCTCACCCAAAAAGGTGAAAGACTGATTTTTGTTTGTTTGTTTTTTTTTGCAGCATCTCACAGAGTGTTGCATTTTTAAAACACTGTATCCAGTTTAAAATGAAAAAAAGGGAAAACAAGTATTTCTGTGTTTTCTCGTTCTCGCTGTTCCTTATGATGCATGCACTGAATTCTGGGAAATGCCTGGAAACGGGTTGACCTCGTGGTCTGTTATGAAAAATGCACTCGGTTCAGCTCACCCCAGAATGGAAAGCGGCATCATTATTATTCTTTTTCAGAATTTTTATGTCTGTATTTAATAATTTGTTAGATGTCAATGTAGAAAAATGGGACAGGTTATGAATTTTTAACAATTAATTTTGAAGGTGTGCCGCATGCGTCGAGTATGCAGACGCACAACACGACAAAAGCATAAAGCAATAACTCAAAATTACGATTCAATCTCCACAGGGCCTTTTTTCTTCGAGGGTCTAATAAACGCGTCTTCATTTCGGAATAATTTCCTCCGTCTGTGGGGGTTTCACAGTATTGGAAGCGGGTGCTCGCGTGTGACACCCGCTCTAAGAGTCAATTATTCTTTAACCGTGTGACCCCCTCAGACCCCAAAGGGAGGGTTGCCACAGCGACCTCGCTCAAGGGCCCAGGGGTGAACGTTTTAATGGTGTTCCTAGTCAAAGACTTCATACTCGGTTAATTACTAATTATACAAATCTGCATTACAGTATTATCCTGGCCTATCATGCAGCTAAATCTGTCATGCAGGAAAAGTGAATTTTCATGCCTGAGTAGCGGTGCAGGCCATTTGGCATATTCGCAGAAGTGAACGAAAGCGAACGTGGCGGCCTCAGCGGTTCGCAGAGGGAATGTGAGGTCAGAAATCCGGGTAATTGCTGCTAAAAGAAACAAAAAGCAATTAATAAAACAATCAGTGTTTAAGATAGCTTTTCCTCTGACTATTTCAGGGCTATGCCTGTTTCCCTTAATTGTATTTTACGATTTAATGCGAACGATAATTACATTCTCCCCAAAAAAATCACCCCTTTTAGTGGTCTAATATCATAACTATTTCCGCTCATTGTGAATCAGTTACGCAACTTGAATTTAATGCAAAGCGAGCGCAGCAATTAATTGAGAGTGTGTTATTTTCAATGCAGTCTGGATTACAGAGATTTCTGCGTTGAATCTTATATTTTTGACCTGTTGCAACAGTGTTTGGAGCCATCAGCGAGGATTAAAGTCCAGACGTTGTGTCAGAGGAGAGCGAGATTGTCTGAGAGGTCCATTTTGATGTTGACGCCCTAAGTAACACTGGAGGGCGGTTTAAATCTAACAGTAATTGCGTGTGCTCCTAATGTCTGCCAAGATAGTGAGACACAAGCTCTCTATTTCTTTCCTCCTAGAGACTCTCTGCCAAGCGGTGATGGATGTGATGTACATTGATTTGTGACAGACAGGTTGGAGCAGGAACTCAAATGACCAGCAGGATTTGAGATGATGCATTTCTGTCACATTGCGGGAGCATCTGACCGCACCGCGGCTAATTGCAGAATGTGGTTATTGGAGTTGTTTTGTGCTTATTATGACGCATTGACATTAAATGCTCGACTGCTCATGCAGTGCAGCATGAGTTCAGAACCCAATGTACTGTCTACCTAGACATCATATTCAGGCATCGTAGGGGAGATCAAATGTTCAATATGAATCTTTGCACACGCCTATGATGTGCAAAAATGTGTTTAAGTATTCCATTGATGCCAAAAAAATCAATTTGAACACTGAAACGATGTCCAGAAATGTCCAATTTGAACATTTGAATGCAGCTATGATGCACTAAAAATATATTCAAGCATTCAAATTATGCCCAAAAAATCAATTATAATGTTGGAATGATGCCCAAAATCTATTCAGACACTTAATTGTACCCAAACTAGTGCTGGGCGGTTTGACTAAAAATCTGTATCACGATTTTTTTAGGGATTCTGGCAGTTTATGCGGCTTTATGTTCATAAGAGGGCATGAAACGCTTGCAGAAACACTGCATTTTAAACACTTTCCATATCAAACAAACATGTACAGATAATGTTCATGTCTTTTTTCTCTTCAGTTGTAAAGAAGTTGTTTTTTGAGGAAAAATGTAAGGATTTCTCTAAATGTAATGGACTTCTATGGTGCCTGCAAATTTGAACTTCCAAAATGCAGTTTAAATGCAGCTTCAAAGGGCTTAAAGTGATCCCAGCCGAGGAAAAATGGTCTTAACTAGTGAAACGGTTAGTTATTTATTTTGGGTTTTTTTATTATTACAATTTATATACTTTTTAACTTAGAACGTTTATCTCGTCTTATCTCGTGAACTCTGTTTTTTCCGCTAATGACAGTTAGGGTACGTCTAAAAACTCCCAACTCATTTTCTCCTCCAACATCAAAAGCTTACAAAATGAACATGCAAAGATCATCAACTACCTTTTACAAAAAAAGGTGAAAACAGCAATGTAGGACAATTTTGAAGTTGGAGAAGAAAATGAGATGGGAGTTTTTAGACGTACCCTAACTGTTATGACTGGAAAAAACAGTTCACACAGAGCTAGACAAAACTTCCTTGGCTGTAATCGTTTAGAGCCCTTAGAAGCTGCATATAAACTGCATTTTGGAAGTTTAAATCTGGGGGCACCATAGAAGTCCATTATATTTAGAGAAATCCTGAAATGTTTTCCTCAAAAAACAATTTCTTTACAACTGAAGAAAGAAAGACATGAACATCCATGATGACAAGGAAGAGAGTACATTATCTGTTATTTTTTATTCTGGAAGTGAACTAATCCTTTAACAAGTTCTGATCTAAATTAGACTGTATAATTAAAAAAAATCAAAGCAAAAACAGAATGGTCTGATCATAACTTTGGATATTACGCTTTATAAAACATATCTGAACAAAACAAAAACAGTAGACAGGCTAAAGAAATGCAAATTTACTCTCTGCCAGCAGGTGGCGTTTATGGAACAGCAGTGATATAGTCTTTTCTTGATTGCCGCTGTAAACAAAGAAGCGCTGCGCTTTTAAACACTGTATTAATATGCATTATACAGAGGTAAGTTGAAAAGAAAATACTATCTAAACTTATCTGAAGACACCCAGTTCCCCTCAGAGATACATTCATATAAACCCCTCACCCCCAGGTCAGTATTTAGAATTGTCTTACCATATTTCGTGCATTGTAAACAATGCCCCCTAACTGTCATAAACTCACTGTAAACCACGGCTTCTTGGGGGTTATTGCTTTGTTTTCAACCCTCATTTTGACCCTTTGTCTAACCGACCTGTTTTGAGGGGCGTGTCCTTTAAGTTTAGTCAGTAGTTGGCCACTGTTATGATTGGCTAACGTCATTTCATAGGAAACAGTATCAATACCCCGCCCCCTCACTGTTGCATGTGAGTGTTTTGAGAACATGATCAAAATAAAACAGTAATTTCCTGACAAAGCATTATGAAATCATTTACTTACCGTTTGTGGTGCAGCTGCAGTCAGATCTAGTACCGCTTCGTTTTTCAACAAATGTTTTCATTAAATGTTTCTCCATGACACTGTGGCTCATTTACAAAACAAAATCTTCTGAACAATCCTCAGTCACGATCCAGGATCCTATTAAAAAAAGCCTATCCACCTGTTTTTTACACTGGGATCCTTCTGATATCTGTACAAAGACATAAAACCAGATGCGTCAAAGTGAATGTTCTTTCACTCTATTTATCCAATGACGACAGACTCAAGTGCATGGACTGTGTCAGAAAGTGAACGTTCACCTGTATCCATTGTAGACAAGATAGTGGCAGTGATTGTAATTTCTATTTGCTTTTGACATGACGCAACACTCGCATTCAGCGTAATCAAGCGATCGGCTATTAATCGACTGAACGCCAGTGGGCGGGGCCTATGGTAAGAAGATAATTATTAGTCAATGTCTTGCACTGAAGGCAGTGCTTATTTTTTATGTAATGAAACTTGCCGCATGTATTAACCATACAAAGAGCTCTTCTAAATTTGGTTTCTCATGTCATGACCCCTTCAATGGTAGCCCCAAAATCTTTTGAATGTTCATTTCATGCACAAAAATTAGTTTGAAAATTTGAACTATGGCCCAAAACACAACTGTATGAGGTACAGAAAGATTTGAAATGCCTAGAAATCCGTTTGAGCATACAAAGAGAAAGGGTGAGAAGGGATGAACGAGGTTGGGTGGAGAGAGATGATCAAAGATGGAGAGAGATTATGGAAGAAATTAGGAGGAAGGTGGCTGTTCAGAGGGATGTAGACATCTTCAAGGTCACGCTTTTGTGTTGAGATGAGCGATAGCTACGGAGGAAAATATCAGAGAGGCTTAGGGGTTGAGGAGATGGTCCAGAGATAATGAAAAGAAAAATGATCTTTGTCTAACCCCCTCCCTTCATCCTCAAAGAGAGTTTTTTTATGCATTACACGGTTTGTGTTGTTGGTGTTGGTTAACTCTGATGATGTTCATTTGTAATTGTCAGCTGAAAATGAATCATTTTGTTGGATGACTTCACACCAGTTGTATAGACATTATTCACCCTACTGCAGCTGATAAATTATCACTTCATTCCTTTTTTTTTTTTTCTTGTCCTCTTTTAATTTTTATTTTCAGAAAAGACCTCTGAGCTTTGATGGGATAATCCTAGCCACTCGTGTCTGAATGGAAACGCACATATTGAGTAACCAGGAAAAAAATCTCCCACTGGAAGCTCGCATAAATATTAATATCTGTTTATTTATTAATTCATCCCAGAAAGCGTATTAGAGTTTGGGATTTTCTATTTCGAGGTGGTTTCAGATGTCATACACTTCCTGCGTTTATTAAACAGTGATTGTGACAGTGCTCAATCTTTCGTTAGCATTCCATGAATTGGCAAAACAACAAAAGTGTTTATTTGCAAAAAAAAAAAAAAACTTTAATTTGTTTCCATTTATCTCAAATGGCTGGCAGCTCTTCACCGGACTTAATGAACCTCTAAAAAGTCGTTGGAAACAGTGGACAGTTTCACATCCGTGAAAAGTTTGACAGCTGTGATAAATTTTGCTTCGTTGCCAAAGTTTTGATGCACTTCTGGCAGTAAAGAGCTGCTAATTTCCGCCAACCAATTTGCCTCCCATTATCCGCAAGTTTGACACAAACAAACAGGGCTTTTTAAAGGGGTCTGGTGTTTGCTGCGGTTGAAGGACTGTTTCTGAATGCCTCTCTCTGTCTCTGTCAATGGTGATATGTTTGGAGCGCTGAGCTGAACGTGTTTGCTTTGTCTGGTTTGGTCCCAGGGCTGCCGGTGATGCAGGTGAAGATTGACATCTCCAGACAGCAGGTGGAGAAGATCTTCGGTCTGGAGGATTACTGGTGTCAGTGTGTGGCCTGGAGCACTACGGGAACCCAGAAGAGCCAAAAGGCATATGTGCGCATCGCCTGTGAGTTTCTTATCTTATAACGCAAACATGTTTTGAACGAATGCCTCTTTATAATCTGTGATAATGTGATGCATGTCTAGCACTGTGTGGTTCTCAACTGGCGGGGTGCTTTCCCAAAATGGGTCACAGGTCTGTGATGATAAGGATTGGAGGGGAAAAAATAAATGAAGAAGTTAATGCAAATAATAAAAGGCAACTAACCATGCAGCATAATGGAGATATAATGATACAGTTCCAGAATAAATAAATAAATATTTATTAGAGAGAGAGAGAGCGAGAGAGAGAGAGAGAGAGAGAGATGGTAAGATTTTTTTAAAATGTTTTTTAAATGAAGATACCAAGGCTGCATTTATTTGGTAAAAAAAACACAGTAAAAACAGTAATATTGTGAAATGATATAATCATTTAGAATAACTTTTTAATTATTTATCTAGTTTAATTTAATTTTATTTAAATTATTATCATTTATTCCTGTGATGGCGAAGCTGAATATTCTGCAGTTGTTACTCCAGTCTTTAGTTTCACATGATCCTTCAGAAATCATTATAATATGCTGATTTAGTCATATTAAAGAAAGATCTCTTATAATTATCGTTGATGTTAAGATTTTTTTTTTTTCTTTCATTTTTCTTGTTTTTGTAACAAAATAAGTCTTTGGCACAATTTAATGCATCCTTGCTGAATAAAAGTATTAATTTTGTTAATTAAATAAAAAATCAGGTTTCTTTGATGAAACAGCAGAAATTATTTTTAATTATTTTTTTCTAACAATATAAACATCTTTACTACAATTTAATGCATCCTTGCTGAATAAAAATATTAATTTTGTAATAATAATAGAAAAAAAAATCAGGTTTCTTTGATGAAATAGCAGAAATGATTAAAATGGATTTTTTGTAACAGTATAAATGTCTTTACTACAATTTAATGCATTCTTGCTGAATTAAAAAAAAGATTAATTTCTCTTTTTTTCAGGTTTCTTTGATGAAAGAACAGAATTTATTTAAAATTGATTTTTTGTAGTGATATAAAATACTTTAATACTTTTAGCAAGGATGAATTAAACTGTAGTAATTTCATTTTTTTCAGTTTCTTTGATGAAAGAATGGAATTTATTTAAAATTGATTTTTTCTGTAAATAAAACTATTAATTTCCTAAATATTTTTTTTCAGGTTTCTTTGATGAAAGAACAGAATTTTTTTGTAACAATATAAAAGTTTTCACTACCATTTAATGCATCCTTGCTGAATAAAAGTATTAATTTCTTAAATAAAAAATCGTATCAGCAAAAATTAAAGAAAACATTTCCTATATTTTTTATTATTAAATATGGGTTTGCATGGATAAACAAGGTTTTAAATGACCACAATATGTTTTGCGCCATTAGTTATGGGCTTAATGGTGCTGTGAATGAAAAACACAATAGCTACTTTGAATGCCATTTATTTGAATGCCTTTTTGGTAAATTTTGGTAAAAAACATTGTCCAACCAAATTAATTTGTCCCTAATGTATTTAAGGTGCTCTACGTCACAGTAGCATTTGCTCTTTTTTTTATCTCTCCACCAGAGTGTTTTGATAACGATATACTTTCTATTAAAAGTTATTTTGAAATTCCATTTAGCCAATCAATCTAACCACTTACGTTTCACTTTTCCCCAAGGCTGATTGATTCAGTTGGTTTTATATGACTTATTTAATGTTTGATTGGGAAGTTTGATCAGGAAGAGCCTGTGGCAAGGAAATCTGCTAATCTGCAATGTAACACTTTGTAATTGCCTCAAGAGGCCTGGTGGTTTTGATATCTCTGTGTGATTAAACACTAGGAAACCGCACCACCGCACCTCCTCGCTCAGAAGAAACGTCAGCACAAAACAAAGGAGAATACATCCTTACTTTAAAGTAGCATCGAAAGGAAGATACAGTACAATCGTATTTTGTCTAAAACAATGATTTAAGCATCGTGCGATTAAACTGGATTTGGGATTTGTCTCAGTACGGTGCTTATAAATATTCTGAATGGATACTTCTCTTGCCAAACTTAAATTCACCTCTGATTTCGCTTTTAGTAATGAAAGGATGTTTAAAAAAGAGAAGACTGTCATTTTCTCACCCAAGAGTGATTACAGTGACCAGGGGTTCTGAAAAGGAACTATAAAAGTGGTTCAAACGGTTTGCGCGCTACGTAACTTTCAGTCTGTTCCTGCACACAAAGTGCCGTACAACTTCTGAGCACTTTCAATGTAGCGAATGAGTCATATGGAGCACTTTTGTATCATTTGTATGGTGCTTGGGTCTTTTTTGGAGCTTGAAAGCCTCAGTCCCCATTCATTGTAATTGCACTAGGGTGAAATACTCCTTTAACAAACCTCTTTCCTTTGAGAGTTTTCCTCTTAAAGTCATGACAATGTCATCTCAAGACTTGATGGCCATCTAATCCTTTGTGCCTCTCCTATTCCCATTAAATCCCATTTAATTAAATTGAATGTCAAAGACCCCTCTTCACCTCTTAATGTTTGCCGAGGCGTGATTGGTGAAGACAGGCATGACATCTGTTTTGAGGAAACGAAATGACTGGCAGTGGCATCATTATTGAGACGGATTTTATTCCCCGGCATCTGAACCGAAGACAAGTCCGCTGTCTCGACGGACACCTTCTTCCAAAAGCTTTTTCGTGTCATAACAGCTATAAACGTTTATGCAAATATTGTTTTGAAATTGTGCCATCCATAGTCAGGGGGGCACAGAAAGCCCTCCATCAAGAGTAATGCAATTTTGACGAGCAAATACAATTCGACTCGCATCAACACTTGTCCCAGGGGTTTTAGGTAGAGTGGGTGGTCGTGCGGATACCACAGCCTTGGTGAGGTATCGAGTAGTGGAGGAAGATAATGCAATTCCTTTTTGTTGATGCTTTGCCTGGGGGCTGCAGACAACCATTCTCTGAAGCAACCAAGCAGGGTCTAATAAGCACTCGGGTCTGTGATATGGATCCTTCCAAGAGAGAAAGGCCGCTCACGGCTTCTGGTGAACGTACACGGTGCAAACAAAGCCCTGAGTTATATATGGAGGAGCTCTGAACCCAAAAAAAAGACATTGCTAAATATGACACAGATAATGTTAGATTAAATGGCTTGGCAGCTTACCTGTCTGGTGATACATGTACACCAGTAGCGTGCAGTGGTGTTCTGAATTTTTTTTGTTTAATTAAATGTAAATTCATGTCTCAGTCACATTTTCTTGGTTAAATAAACATTACTTACACTATCAGAATAAAAATCTATATTGTATTTTTACTAGGGCTGTCAGTCGATTCAAATTTTTACATTATGTTTCGATTAATCACAAAATTAATTTGACTGTGAAAATACCCACAAAAGCTATTTTTTTGTGTTAAATGAGAAAGTATCAAGTAGAGATCACAAATTGTAGCTTTAGAAAGAAATCTTTTATTTGATTCAACATAAAATTAATTACACAAACATTTAGGCTATATGGTCTTTAAAAGAAGATCATTTAATTAACATCTTAGTATTTTTGTTCATGAAAGTAATTGGTAACCAAAACAGTTTTGTTACCAACCATCTTCAAAATACCTTCTTTTATGTTTCACAAAGGAAAGAAACTAAAGAAATTGTCATTTTTGGGGTGAACTATATATATATATATATATATATACATATATATATGACCCTGGACCACAAAACCAGTCTTAAGTCGCTGGGGTTTATTTGTAGCAATAGCCAAAAATACAGTGTATGGGTCAAAGTTATTGATTTTTCTTTTATGCCAAAAATCATTAGGAAATTAAGTAAAGATCAAGTTTCATGAAGATATTTAGTAAAATTTTTACTGTAAATATATCAAAACTTGATTTTTGATTAGTAATATGCATTAGTAAGGGCTTCATTTGGAAATTTTAAAGGTGATTTTCCAAATATTTAGATTTTTTTGCACCCTCAGATTCCAGATATTCAAATAGTTGTATCTCGGCCAAATATTGTCCTATCCTAACAAACCATACATCAATGGAAAGCTTGTTTATTCGGCTTTTGTTGACCCTTATGACTGGTTTTGTGGTCCTGGGTCACATATAAATATATATATATATGAGCTACTTTACCACTGTTGCCGCAGGTTGTTTTTTATGTCTGCGGGTTGAAGCAACGCCAATAACGTCATATTTAGCCCCTGAAATATGAATTTACCAGGGGAACCCCCTCGAAATGTGATTGGGCTAGTTTTGGGCTAGTTACCTCACAATTCTGACTTTTTTTTTCCCTCTCAGAATTGTGTGATATAAACTCGCAATTCTGTGAACATATCAGTCTTTTTTTCTCTCCTCAGAACTGCACTTTATAATTTGCAGTTGCGAGTTTATATCTCTCAATTCTGACTTTATTTCTCGCAATTGTGCGTTTATATCTCACAGTTCTGAGAAAAACACTCGAGATGTAAACTCGAAATTGGAAGAGAAAAAAAAAGTCAGAACACTAATTGGTTTAGAGAAACTAGTGATTTAAAGTAGAAGTCCACTTCCAAAACAAAGATTCACATATAATGTACTCGCCCCCTTGTCATCCAAGATGTCCATGTCTTTCTTTCTTCAGTCGTAAAGAAATTATGTTTTTTTTAAGAAAACATTTCAGGATTTTTCTTCATATAATGGACTGATATGGTGCCCCGATTTTGAACTTCCAAAATGCAGTTTAAATGCAGCTTCAAACGATCCCAAATGCGGTTGTAAATGATACCAGCCGAGGAAGAAGGGTCTTATCTAGCAAAACGATCAGTTAGTTTCATTCAAAAAAATACAATTTAAATACTTTTTATTCTCAAACGCTCATCTTGCCTTGCTCTCGTTGAACTCTGTGTATTCTGGCTCAAGACAGTTAGGGTAAATTGTCGAAAAACTCCAATCGTATTTTCTCCCTCAACTTCAAAAATCATTTCAAAATCATCCTACTTCGCTGCAGAAGTACCAACCCAGTCTTTGCAAAGTAAACATGCAAAGAAGATCAAACACCCTTAACAAAAAAGGTAAAAAACAGCAATATAGGACGATTTTGAAGTTGAGTGAGAACGTGAGATTGGAGTTTTTCGACATACCCTAACTTTCATAAACCGGAAAAAAACAGTCCAGGCAGAGTAAGACAGGAATAGCGTTTGACATTTAAAAAGTATAGAAATAGTATTATTTTTATGAAAATATATTACGCTAGATAAGACCCTTCTTTCTCGGCTGGGATCGTTTAAAACTGCATTTGGGATCATTTAAATGCGCATCTAAACTGCGTTTTGGAAATTTGGAAATTGAAATTGGGGCACCATATCAGTCCATTATATGAAGAAAAATGCTGAAATGTTTTTCTCAAAAAAAAAAAAACAATTTCTTTACAACTGAAGAAAGACATGAACATCTTAGATGACAATTCAATTTTTATTTATTTTTTTCCAAGTTTTTGAGGAGACCCTGCCTCCATTGCCTCCTCAGAGGAAATGCCACTGATGTACATCTATATTTTAACCATGTTCTTACTTTATAACTGAATAAATGTGCCACTCCTCTGATAATACTAGCCAAATTAATGTTGCACTAATTATTAAAAATATATAATATTAACTATACCATGCACTACAAAGTCTGCTCTAGTGTGTGACATAACCATTACCTTATCTTTATTTCATTAAGCTTGTCTGTTTTAGTTACGGCTATGCTTATAAGTTTGAACATATATGTTCCAAATGCACCTAATAAATAATAAAATGATTTTGCTGTACAGATCTGAGGAAGAACTTTGAAGAGGAACCGCTGGGTAAGGAAGTGGCACTGGATCAGGAAGTCCTTCTGCGCTGTCATCCTCCTGAAGGTGTTCCTCCTGCAGAGGTGAGAGCAGCAAGTAAACATGTTAACACCCAACAGCTCTGCTAATTATCCCTCTCATTAATGTACTCGCACAAATATACCATCGAGCCAGGAATCTGACGTCTTTCACCATAATCCGTCTGTTCAGTGAGCTGGACTTGGATGAGGAACCACGCAATGTGATTTGGCAGCTCTGGGAGTCCCATTAATAATACATGTATTTTTGCACTGGTGCAGGACTAGACCAGCCTGCGACCAGCTGTTGCAGCTCAAAATGACCATCTAAACTTCCAAACCTAACAACAGCGAACTCTGCTTTCACTGCAAAAGTGACTGATGTGTTTGCCTCTATTCATTCTGTCATTTTTATTGTATAAAAAAAGAGGGAAAGAAAAATGCTAATCCACTTTCCTACCGCCCCATGCTGGCATGCAGTGCCTGCCAAAATTTAACATCTTCAGCCCAGGCAGGGTCTTTGGGAGCTGCCCAGAATGGCCGCTGGATCTGGGAGCATACAGAGCGTTTTCCATCCGTTTGAGCCAGATTGAAGCTGTGAAATGTTTTCTCTTGTGTATATCTCTAGGTGGAGTGGCAGAGGAATGAGGAGCTGATCGACCCCAAGACTGACCCCAATTTCTTCATCACCGTGGACCATAATCTCATCATCAAACAAGCCCGCCTGGCCGACACAGGCAACTACACCTGCGTGGCCAAGAACATTGTGGCTCGACGAAAGAGCTCCTCGGCTACCGTGATTGTCTACGGTGTGTTTCTTCTCATACTTTGTTCCATTCTTAAATCACAGATAAATGGACTTCACCTTTCAACAGTCTGACAAAAGTTTGGGATGGTTTTGACCTGGAGTCAGGGGTAATTTACTGAGAGAGTTAGGTTAGCTTTGATGGACAACTTTATTTGGATCAGACTTTGAGAACAAAATATACTGACTGCTTTGCTTTGTGAAAATGTATAACAGCTTTTACTTTAACAACCCTAGCTGTAGTCTCCATTTAATTAATTTTGAACATTATCTATTTTTATTTTATTATTATTATTTTTAATTGTATTATTTTTTTTAAACCTGAAAAATGCATGTTCTTTTTTTTATTTAGTACTGTCCTGAGTAAGATATTTTGCATAAAAGATGTTTACATATAGTCCACAAGAGCTGAAATTATTAAAATAACCCCCTTCAAAAGTTTGGGAACCCTTGGTTCTTCATACTGTGTGGTTACCTGGATGATCTACGGCTGTTTTTTTGTTTTGTGATGGTTGTTCATGAATCCCTTGTTTGTTCTGAATAGTTAAACTTTTGTCTTTTAGAAAAATCCTCCAGATCCTGCGGATTCTTTTGTTTTCCAGCATCTTTTGCCTGTTTGAACCAGGCAGTATACAAGCATTGACTGTATGATTTTGAGATCCGTCTTTTCACACTGAGGACAACTGAGAGACTCAAACTCAACTATTAAAAAAGGTTCAAACATTCACTGATGCTCTAGAAGGAAACACAGTGCATTAAGAGCCGGGGGTTTGAAGATCAGGTAAATTGGTAAATTGTACTTAATTTGTGTTCCGGAAAAACATGCAAGTATCTTCTGTTGCTGCGAAAGGGCAATACTAAATGGGGGAGGGGAAAAAAATATTTCAACAAAATAAGAAAAATTTGGACATCTTCATCCTGTTCAAAAGTTTTCACGCCCTGGCTTGAAAACTAAGAACCAAGGGTTCCCAAACTTTTGAAGAGGGCTATTTTAATAATTTCAGCTATTTATTTTGTATATTACATACATATTTTGTGTAAAATATCTTACTCAGGACAGTACTAAATAAAAAATAACATGCATTTTGTATGATCTCTCTTATTTTGTTAAAATTGTTAAAATTTTCACAGATTTTTAAGGGGTTCCCAAACTTCCCTATGCCACTGTATATATATATTCTCCCCTTTTTTAGTTTTTTAGGGGAGCAAGTATTCATTAGGAATGTGATTGCTTAGAAATATATTATTATTATTATTTTTTTTAACAGCAGCATTTAAGTTGTTTTGCAAGTTGTTCCGCATAATTTCTGTTTTGTGATTAATTTTCTTGAAATTTGGAGACGTACGTCTAGACAAAATTTCAAGCCTTTTGAAATTATTTTTAAAAATACTTCAGTCACAATTACCTAGAAAAGAAAGTGCATTTGGGGCCATTATATTTCTTGTGGCCATCTTAAAACTAAGCATTACAGCTTGAGCACATTCTGTTTCTTCTTTTAAGCTTTAGCTTAGCTCCTCTAAAACTATTCATGTTGTGAATGATTGCAGCGACATTACAACGTATCAATTTGAGAGCAAAGCAGCCAGACAGTGTCTCTGAAATCTCAGCAGAGCTGACAAACACTCACACTGTAGTTGGGCTTGTTGAATTAATGGCAGAAAGTGACTAATGAATGGGGTTTATAAGCTAGCTGACCTTTATTAAAATGCACAGCGGCAGAACATCGCTAACCCCGGAGGGGTCCCAGGACAAGCGCCGTTCTAAAGGTAGCGTGCATTACAACCCTGTACACGCTCTCTACTGATCCGGGCCGAGTCGATCACACGCGACACATAGTACAGTATTGAGAAAGATCTACAGAGAATACTCGTAAACCACAGACGGACATGTCGTAGAATCTGAATTTTTGTTAGAGATAATGTGTCAGTTTTATTATGAAGCCTAGCTTAAAGATAATAAGTCAAGGGACAGTTGTGTGATTTGCATTAAACGGAAATAAATGCGGACGTGGTTTTTAATACAGGGACTGCAAGTCAATCAGAGCAATCAGCGTGTTGTGTTTAATAGGGGAACTAAACTTACAATTATTTATCCGGCGAAGGGAGATTAGATAAGTTGTTGCATTTTGTTCGAATTTGGGAACATTTTGACGGAAGGCTCTGCAAAAGTGAGCCGAGAACATTTTCGCTCTATTGTTTGCTTTTTATGCTGTCAATCAATGAAGCCCTCACACAGGGAAAAAGAGAAATGGCACATGAATGCTAGGTGCGGCGCCTTACAATTTGGCGGTTTCAAATTGTGCAATGTTCCCCAAGCAATTTGCTACCATTGTAGAAATTAATTAAAGAAAAATTCCCTGTGAATACCTTTTGATCAAAAGAACTATTAGGCATGGTCCTTTATGCTATTCTTTTTTTTCCCCATGGCTTCACATTAAAATGTCAGTTTACTAATTTGAAGTCTCGCAGGCTTGCTTATTGGCTGAACCATAGGTGGTGTGAGAGTTGTTATTAGTGCTGTTGGACAGAGGCCGAGATGAATTTTAACAAGGCTGGACTTGACTTGACACAACGGTGCGCTAAGAGGTAATCAGGACCCGAGTTGCTGCGCAATTTCCTTCTTCGTGGTGAGCAATCAGTGGTAGAAGAGAGGCTAAAGAATTGATTTGGTCTGACCGGAGCAGAATTACAGAGCAGCTACAGGCACAATATAGACTCTGACCGGCGATCAAGGCCTCAGGACAACAAATCGGACGAGTTACCGAGGAAGGAGAAATCAGATTTGCTCTGAATTCTCCCACCAAGAGAGAGGAGGCTGGGAACTTGATTAAAAACCCTGCGTGAACTTTGGACTCGGGATCATTGCGGAATCCTTGCAGGATTATGCATTTCACGAGCCAGGATATTGGTGCCATAAAAACCATACTGTGTATCGGGGTAGAGCAGAAAACCAATATACACCCCGCGTGAGCGTTGCCAGATGAAATCTAGGCTGTTTCTTTTAAGACATCCAACCCACCATGTGCCCCCCGGTTTGCTTGGTAGATTTAGCGATGGCTTTTGCTAATATACAGCTTGTAAAAGGTGATTGAGTGATAGTGTCGTGACTTGACAAGGGCAGCCGAGGTGGAAAACCTCATTTGCTTCTGTTACCACATCCAAATTTGGCCAGACATGCAATTTGGATGAAAAAATAATTGACAGTACAAAATTTAAACAAAACAGGTGATCAAATAGTGCATTTAGGTGTGGTCACACTACACTTTTCATTCCTTTGATTCTAAAGTCACAACGAACAACGAAGTTTAGCCTTTTACAGTGTTACAAAGTTCATGTTTGGTATTTGGTAAAAGATTTGTTACGGCGTGACATCTCAGCAAAATTAAAAGAACACACATTTTAAAGCAAATGTAACATTTTTGCAGGTTTGTAGCATTACCGGAAGTAGATTGTAAGTTTTAGAGTTTTTGGATTTATTATTATTTGTTATGTTAAATTTGTGATGTTATATGACCGTTGCAGTGTCATTGCCGGGAATTGTGTGTGCTCAAAGTCTAGTGTGACTGTTTCTTACAAGTGACATAAACCTATGAGTAAGTTTTTAGATCAGATTCTCATGAGAGCACCTGGAGATCTGGTCTGCACGTAGTGTGACCCATTAAATATTAACTATAAAAAAGTCTAATAATTCATTATAGTTATAATAGTGTTATTGCACTTTTTGTATACTTTGTTTTTTTTAGTACTATAATAAACAAAATAATAAAGTAATACTTTAATATTATTAAATAAAAAAAAATCTTAAATATAAATACAGTTATTCTGTAGTACTTAAAAAGAGGGTATTTTAAAAAAAATTATACAAATTTTTAACATTTAACAATTTTCATTTTCAAACCTAAAATCAGCAGGTTTTTATTTTGGCGGGTTGCTGGCAAGTAAGTGTATTCCCTGCCGGTTTTAGCGCTGCAGAGTGAAGCTCGTCAACGCGTCAGTGAATGAAATGTCACAGTTCTGCTTATTTTCTCTGAAACCTGCAGTGCGTAGACTAGTTTTATGCTTTCAGTTCAAATGAAAATTATATACGGTATTACAGTCAGTTAGTCGATCTAAAATGGTAATTGTGCATTAACAGCTGTCAACCATGTCGGCATGCAGATGAGCGGTCTAAACTTACTTGCCCAGTGCATTTTTTATTTTGGTTGCGCACTTGCACACCACTTATGTGCACCCCTGCCTATGACGTTTTAGACTTGAGGAATGGCATACTTGGGAAATGGCAAAAACAAGTCAAAGTGGTGCTTCCAATTCACTGTGATTAGCTGGTTCTTCTGTCATTCTGTTAATGGGATTATGCCCACCTACTGTGCTAGCAACTGGTATGCAAATCAACCTAAACAAATAAAATTGGTATAAGTAGACATGCAAATTAAAGAGTAAACACCTCACCGGATTGGATACATTGGCTTCGTCCAAAATCACACTCTTCTTTTGAATAAGTAATTACTTTGCAACCATTAAAAAAGTATGTACTATACAGTATGAATACATGTAGTATAAATGATATCCAGACTTGTAATGTTGCCATTGACATGTGCCATAGCATCTGTTGCGTTGCTTCAGCGGCATTCACAAATCCTCCCAAGGCTTTATAGGAGTTTCAAATGTCCATCAGATATGCATTTCACAATCCAAATGTACTAGGGCTGCCCCCTAAAAGTCGACTAACATTAGTCAACATGAAGAGGCTTGGTCAACCAAAATTTCATTAGTTAGTCATATAAAAACAAAAACAACCCGTGAAGTCACGCAGTCCGTGATGGACAGATCATTAACAGCTGGTCTTTGTGGTGATATAGTACATCGGGCAAAACATATAAAAGCTTGCATATCATTCGTCTACCTCAAATATGGCTTATCATCTAAAATATGTTAGTAGCAACTTTACATGGCCGCTCAATCTAATATTAACATAGAAAAATGTGCACTATTCAAGTGTCTGTGCGGAGTGTGGAAACTGAATAGTAGCATGTTTACTGCATGACAGATGGAGGCACCAGTGTGGCCATTTGCTCTTAAAATACTTAAAATACCTCATTTTTAGTCATACAGATTAAAGTAATACATCTTTCGAATCTGTAAAGACTCTACATTTATTTATGTGCACTCACAATAACAACAAAACGTTGCACTTTTGTCAAATAATGAAAGCAAACAGGATGCGCTTTCAGCCGTCTCAGTCTCTGTGAACTTGAGTGTGAAACTCCGCAACATGTATACTTGCCTTACAGACATGAAAAATATATCTATAGAGAGTGAAATGTCTGCTTTCAAATGAACCAGTTCAAATAGAAAACAAATATTGTGTAATCCATTTGAAACATGCATACAGATGCATCCACTACTGTGGAGATGCTGAGTCAGTGTCGCTGACTTCATCACTAAACCGAAAACAAAGAAAGCACTGGTTTATCAATAGCCTCCTTACTGTTTTTTCCTGACAAAATTGATCAAATATAGACTGTGATCAACTCACTGTCTGCCGTTGGCCGCTTGGTCGTTACTTTAAAACATTTAAAAATTTATATTCCCAACAAACATGAGATGTCTGTCCGACGTGCAGATCATGTCTATATTGCGTTGGTCGGTCCAGGATCATATCTGTACGTGCAAATCGTGCAAATCATCACCGCCTGCACCCAAGCTTCAGCTCTGAGGTGCGTTTCCCAAAAGCATTGTTAGCCAACTATGGTCACAAGTTCCATCGTTACCAACATAGTTCAACAATTCGGTTTCCTGAAACCATAGTTCAAACGAACTTTCGCAGACAGCGTCACAAACTTACGTGGTTGGAACTACAGCTCTCAACCTGTGGTTAGAAGCATAGTTCCTTGTTAGTAAGACACATGGGATCCATAAAGTATGCTCTTGGGCACAATAAGCAAGCTAACATGCAGTACAATCTATATCTTTCACTCGATCTAAATATAAATGCATTTTGATCTATGTAGTTGTACGCTTCCTCTGCAAGCAACGTTTTTGAATGCCTACGGGAACCCCCGGAGTATGATGTAAGAGGGAACCCGTGATGAATCAAACATCAAATAAAGCAAAATGACATGGAACAAAAAAATTGTAAATTAGTCATCAGGTGCTATGTTTAATATAACTGCATTTTGGAGATATCTAATAAGTTAAATAACATAAATTATTACTCAGTGACGTCATTAACAACGGCCCTACATTATTGAACTAATGTGGTTCAAACGACGGAGGTGCGACCGTGTTCAGGAAACAGTCGCGACTAGGTTGTTCATTTCCACAACAATGCATTGTACTATTGAGGTTAATCAGCGAGTTATGTCGTTGTACAGGAAATGTACCCCAGGTCGCGTCATAGGGTAACGCAAGCATTACTTTTTTGTTGTTGCACCAAGGAACACTTACGTCGAGGCATGTCTGTGAATGACACTGAGAGAAGAAGCGGTACTATCTTATGTATAATACAGCAGATATTTTTTTATGCATACTACAGCGCAGTGATTGGGTTAAACAAGCTCTTTCCTGTGAATAAATGCAGAAAAGCGCTCAGAAATGATTGACGTAGAAACGGCCTTCTCCCGTCCCTGCAGCCTATCTATAGGCTCGTTTGAGATAAGCAAATTCTGCACAGAATTGATCACCGGTGATCACCTCAAGATGCATGCCGGTTAGAAATGTGTCCGAGTTATGTCCGCCTTGCTCTGATGTCATGCTGACGTGTGCCAAAAAACTCTCGCGGCGGCGAGACGGCTGTGTCAGATTGAGCAGTTGGGCGCAGTAGCTCTCCACCGACTGCGCTGACCAAAAACACAATGGGAAACGCCTGGATGACAACACAGCTTAAAGCTCATTGGTTCAGAGAACCGTGATGTTGCCGTTCTTTTCTAAAATGTTTTATTTTTTAATCTAATATCATGTGGTTATGTGTTTAAATTATGCATGAATATTCCCAAACACTATGCCAGTGTGATCTCTGCGTGAAATATGTGATTGTTGTCATATTTCTATAAAAATCTAAAATACACATTTGTATTAAAGTAAAAATGGATGATAAATATGCCTTTCGTATGGAATTAAATAGCAGGCACTTTGAGTGTCTTGTTCATCATATTTATTTTCATATAAAAACAACAGAGCTGAAATTATATCATGTTTATCAGCAAACAGCACGTGAGTGTGATAACGCGATATCTGCTTTTGATCTCGTAGGTATCTTTTCTACTTCGAGAGGTCAGAACTGTCCGTCTTGACTGCATTTATTTCACTTCTCCCCTCACTGCAGCCGCCTACTCTCACCTACATTTCAGGCGAGGCGAGGCGCATCTCAAACGAGCCTTATAACACTGTCACATCTCGTGACTTTTGGTTTTCAACCCGGAAGAATGAAATTGCTCAGAAAAACCAATTTCCACTTTTTGATAACGTTTATGAGTGCTATTAGTGTTTTCACTGAAATGCAGTCTGTACATATCTGTTCACATCTCAAAAAATGTGTTCTGGGGTTTCATGACCCTTTAAAGGTACCGTATGGAATTCTGGGCTCTCTATTGCCATCTGGTTGAAACATACAATTGCAATTGATTTGCAATAAATCAGCTTTTCTGTAAGGCCTATAAAACCTTCCAAATATAAGATGTCCACTTTTGTTTTTGTTTTCTTATCTAGTAAAAAATTATGTTTACAGGAAGTTT